>NC_136970.1:17890749-17915749 GCF_032717465.1 Coenobita brevimanus | reverse complement strand
ATCCTACCATACACTTTTCCTATTATACTAAGAAGACAAATGCCCCTATGATTACCACACACTTCTTTTTCCCCTTTTCCTTTGTACAAGGGAATAATTATACCTGACTTCCAATCCTCCGGGACTCTACCTTCCTCCCAGGCCAATCTGCACATCTTCCACATCCATTCTACTACTATCTCTCCCCCATGCTTCAGCATTTCACCACACACTCCATCAATTCCTGGGGCTTTCCCCGATTTAACTTTCTTCATTGCTTCCACAACTTCTATCCTACTGATTTCTTCCTGTCTTCTCACCTCCCTCCTTCTCCCAGCCATTCCCCAGCCACTTATACTTGCATTACTTCCATCCTCTACGTTCAACAATTCCTTAAAGTGTTCTCTCCATCTGCTCACTTTTTCTCCCTTCTCCACTAGTAATTTACCATTTTTATCTTTCACTCCCCTGCTAACTTCACTCCCACCCTGTCTTACTCTTTTCACTTCTCTCCAGAACATTTTCTTACAGTCCCTCCACTTTACACTCAAATTCCTTCCAAATTCCTCATCCACTCTCTTCTTACTCTCTCTTACTAATCTTTTCACTTCTCTCTTCCTTTCCACATATAACTCTCTCTTCCGCCTCTCAACTTCTTCCACGCCCCTATTTCTCACCCATTCATTGCATGCTTTCTTCTTTTGTGCCACAGCCTGTTTCACCTCTTCAGTCCACCACGCTGTTCCTTGTACCCCCCTCCGCCTTCTCTTCCTTCCACACACCACATCACATGCTGCACATATTTCTTCTGTAAATATCTTACACACACCTTCCACGTCTCCCATCTGCTCCAATTCATATTTGCCCAATCGTTCCTCCACTTCTCTCTTATACTCTGCCTTTTTCTCATCCTCTTGTAACCTTTCCACTCTCCTTGCAACTACTCCTTCCTCTCGTCTTTCCCTTCTTCTATTCCTCCATCTCACTTGCATCCTAATTCTGGCCACCACCAAGTAGTGGTCAGAAAGTCCACTCCCCCAACCTCTATACACTCTTGCATCCTTTACACATCTTCGCATCCTTTCATCCACACACATAATCAATCATTGCCTTCCTTTCATTCAGTTCACCACCCACCCTTCTCATCACTCGCCATGTATACCTGTGGATCATTTTATGCCTGAAGAGGGTATTGGCTATCACCAACCCCCTCCCAGCACAAAGTACTTGCTTTTTTCCCTACGCTGCCAGGAGGGAAGGCAGAGTAACGGCACTGTGAAATATGGAAGGGCGTCAGATACTGGCAGGAGAGTGGAGGCAGACACGGGATGTAAAATTTTAGATGTCCATGGTGTAAAAGAGAACGAGACGACAAACAAGGTAAGAACCATAAATGTATGAAATATAGTTCCTGAAAAGCCCTTAAAGACTCAAGCCTTTGAAATTTTTCTTGTTATAATAAACGGTCAAGGGTAACCCTTTGGTGCAGTTTTACCTACTTCATCTATCTCTGTCTGTTTGTCTGTCTGTCTGTCTGTCTGTCTCTCTCTCTCTCTCTCTCTCTCTCTCTCTCTCAGCATGAGTAAAACAATGATTTAGGATGTGACAAGTGAGAGAGTGAGAATAATGATTAAGAGAAAAATCCCTGTAAGAGTGAATAATAGACCAGATGTTATACACACACACACACACACACACACACACACACACACACACACACACACTAGGGATAACACGGTGACTGTACGAGTGAAGGATAGGGAATGAAGGAAGAGGAGAATGTAGAGGAAAGGTAAAATATAACAGCGACTTCATACAGAGTGGAAGACAAAGGTGTAAGTGATAGCCACTACAAAAAAGAAGCAAAATAAAAAATAAAAGTGAAAGAAGAATGAGAGAGCGAGAGAAGGTGTAAGCATGGCAAACATTTACCCATGATGACAGGCGGCGATAGTAAGGGTCCTCTTAAGTTACAGGTCTGTAGTATAACAAAGATAAAAGAGAAATGAAAAAGTAGAATGGGGGAAGGATAGACTAGAAGAGGAAAGGAAATAAAAAGAAGGTGGAAAGAGATGGAGGAGAGCAAGGGAAGGGCACGTCGAGAATGAAACACTAAAGAACGAGGAAAAGGAAAAGTTGAAAGAAAAGTGATTGGATTTAAGGCAAATCTGGAAAGCAGAGACATGAGTTAAGAGAGAATGTGAAGAAGGAAGCAGACGAGAAGAAAAATAAAGTGTTGATAAAAGGGAATGGGACAGAAGGTTGAACAGAGGAGAGGAGGAAAGAGGAAACAGTTTAGGTATAAAGAGGAGAAAGGAGAAGGCTGAAAATAAAAAGTATTTATGTGAGAGAAAAATAGGAAGGTTTTGGGAGAAGCTTAAGACAGGAGAGGATGGGTGGGCATAATACTGATGGAGGGAAAACTAGTGATATGCACAGCTGACACTTGTGCTGAATCTACGTACCGTAACATACTGTAACACCTTTTGTTTGGACAACGACAGTGTCTATCTATCTGTTTGTTTACCTACCTGTATAGCTATCTGTCTGTTTATCTATATCTTTATTTCTCTTGATGCCTGGCTGTCTGTTTAGTTGCAGATAATTATCGATGTACCTGTGTCCATCAGTTTACCTGACTAAGCCTAAAAAATTATCTGGTGAGGGTGTTAAAATTAATGCTCAGGTGATGTGAATTACGGGACAGGTGAGCTTTATTACTGTTAAGTGGGAGTATCAGGCTAGTGAAGTAATTTCCTGTTAAGTGGAAATATCAGGCAAATGATGCAAATTACTGTTTAGTGGAAATACCAGGCTGATGAAGCAAATTACTGTTCACTGTAAATACTTGGTTGGTGAAGCAAATTACTGTTCAGTGGAAATACCAAGCTGGTGACGCCAATTTTTGAGCTGGAAATACGAAGCCGATGAATCAAATTGCTATTCATTGGAAATGCCATGTTGGTGAAGAAAATTACTGTTCAGTGGAAACAGCAGTTTGGTGAAGCAAATTACTGTTAAGTGGAAATACCAGGTTGGTGATGCAACTTACTATGAAGAATAAATACCACGCTGGTGAAGGAAATTAACATTAAGAGGAAAATAAAAGGCTGGTGATGCAAATTATTTGTACAGTAAGTTGAAATACCAGGCTGGTGAAGCAAATTACTGTGTGGGTGAACAAGTTACTGTGACACCAACGGAAATTGCTGGGTACTTGAGTCAAATTAAACAATGTCTGATAAAACTAGTAAAGATGCAACAACTTTCCCAGGTTGAAACACTTGCCGGATGACAAAAGTTCTACGACCACAATGCTGATACAGGTTGCCCACACCAAAACAATCTTATTTGTTGATTAACTGGATTATGGAAGGGTGGAAAGATATAATTTTTTTATATTTTTTTTAGATAACAGAATGGAGGAAGGAAAAACAAATGAATAAAAAAAAACTATCCATACTCCAGATTACTGGTGTCCTCCATTCATAAAATATCTGTAATAGTTAGACTTGAGCAGCTGTGGGTTGAAATTTGGAGGAAAACAACTCTGGGCAAGCGAGTTCCAGAGAGATGCACTTCGGGGAATGAAAGAATTCTTATTGGCAGAAGTTCTGCAATATGGCTGAGTGACATTACAGTCATGAGCGCTACCAGATGCCCGTGTAGCACGAGGGAAAGCATGGAGAGGTGGCACCATGGACGCAACGTCGTCTGAGCATTTGCCATAAAAATATCTGTAAAATAATGGAAGGGAGGCAACATTCCTTCTTACTTGTAGGGGAGGTAGTTTATTTGTAATTGCAGGGTTGTTAATAATTCTAACAGCTTTTGTTCTGAATTTTGTCTAGTTGTTTTAATGCAACCTCTCCACATCCATTCCACAAGGGTGAGCAATATTCAAGCTGAGAGTGCACATGACTCTTATAAATTATAGCTAACTGCTCGTCAGCGAAGAAGTTATGGACTCTGTACAGTAATCCAAGTTTTTCAGAGGCGGTTTTAGCAAGTGATCTAACATGAGATGTCCAGCTGAGGGCATTGTTAAGTGAGACTCCAAGAATTTCAATACTTTTGGAGATGGGAATATCAGTAGCACTGAAGGTAATGTACGAATCTGACAATATCTGTCTGTTAGTAAATTGTATATATTTTGTTTTATTAGCATAAAATGAGACAAGGTTGTTTTGTCCCCATTCACTGATCGTAGATAGGTCTTGATTTATTGAGATGGCTGTACTGAGTTGAGAGGTAGAGATATTAGACTTTGTAAATGGGTGTCTGAGTGTGAATGAACTACGTAGTGTTGAGTTATCTTCATATGAGTGAATGGGACTGTGGGTGACAAATAAGAGATCATTAATATGAACCACGAATAGGGTTGGCGCCAGAACTGATCCCTGCAGCACGCCAGAGCCAATTGAGTGAAAATTGGTATACATCATCTACTTTTACTCTTATTTTCCTGTCACTAAGATATGAAGAAATCAAAGAAACAAAAGACGTTAGTCCATAGCAAGGGAATTTGGACAGCAGGGAACGATGTCATACTCTGTCGAAAGCTTTAGAAATATCAAGGGCTACGGCATGAATTTCTCCATGTAGGTCAATTGATTGATGGATGGTATGAGTTAGGAGATTATGTCAATGGTGGATCTTTCGTGGCGAAAACCATATTGTCTATCACTAATTAAGTTGTTGGATTCAAGATTTTTAACAATTTGCATATTAATTAAAGTTTCAAATACCTTACGAAGAGAAGATGTGACAGCTATTGGTCTGTAATCAGAGAGGTCAGAGGAACTTCCTTTCTTCGGAATTGGGTGGATATTGGCTTCTTTCCATGAATTTGGGAATGAAGAAGTACGGATGCATAGTCTGAATAATTTAGCTAGAACAGAGGCAAGTACAAAGGAACACTTTCAAAACAATTGGAGAAATTCCATCTGGGCCTGGAGCTTTGTTGGTAGGTAAATTGTCTAGGATGGATTTTACATATTTTGTCTGTATTTTAAGTGGGGCAATTTCGGGAGAGTCAAGTTCTAGTACTGGGACATTCTGGCTGGCATCGTCTATGGTAGAATTTCTGGCAAATGTACCGGCAAATATATCCGCTTTCCCATTTGTAATGTTGCCATCTGAAGATTTTAATGGGGGAATGGAAGATGACTTGTTAAAGTTATTATTGAAAGAATTAAGAGTTGACCATAATATTCTATTGTCATTAGGGTTGTTAAGTAGTTTTGATGCTTGCGTTTGAAGAAAGTTTGATTTAGCTAGATTTATTACAGCTTTTGCATGAATCTAGCAATTTTAAATTGGGAGAGTGATTCAGATGTTTTTGATTTTAAGTAAGAGTTATATGCTAATGACTTTTGGGTTGTTGCTCTGGCACAGTTGCCACCAAACCATTTTGGAGAGTTCTATCTTTTAGTGAACTGTTGACTAAGTATGAATAAATCCATAAGATCTGACAAGCATTTTTGTGATGTTGAAATAATTTAAAAAGTTAGCTACATAATTTACTAGGTAGGCGAGTAAGTTTATTTTAAAGTTTCCCTGTCGGCTACGTGAAAGGGAAGGTGACTATGAAATACAGTAGCCATGAACGTAGACTCTCTCTCTCTCTCTCTCTCTCTCTCTCTCTCTCTCTCTCTGTATTTCGGAGTAGGTAAAATGGTAGCAGTTCCACCAAAGAGCCTTCTCGCCCCCCCCCCCATCCCCAACGCCTCTCTTCACCAACTCTCAAGAGGGATATTGGAACAAGCTATCTAGTTGGTGGGGGGAAGGGGGCAAGAAAGAAACGTGAAGGAGACGGGGTGGGAATGTGGGAGGTATTGCCCTTACATACTAATAACCTATTACATATTATCTTTGTGCTTGCTTCAGACCAGCTGGTTCACCTTAGAAGACACCAGTGGAAATATGTGGGTTGCCTGTAGCTTTCACTGGCTACTTAGTAATCAAAATCCCATCATGAGTTGGATAAAACCGTCTTGATGTATTACTAATAACCATAAAAGTGTGTCATTGGTGTGAAGGGGTGTAAGTGATGATGACAGTGGTGGTGGTGGTGAGGGGAGGGGGTGCTGAAGGGGAAGGAGGAAGGACAAGGAAATACTAAAGTTGAAACCAAAGTATGAAACTTGAAAACGGCCACAGCTGGCTTAGTGTGTGTGAGAGAGAGAGAGAGAGAGAGAGAGAGAGAGAGAGAGAGAGAGAGAGAGAGAGAGAGAGAGAGAAAGAGAGAGAGAGAACATTCTACCTTCTTTACCAAAACAGTCCATGAGGCTGGAAAAAGCCTTGGGCAGGAATGTTATCTTATATATATATATATATATATATATATATATATATATATATATATATATATATATATATATATACACCATTTGGTGAGAGTTGTGCTACAATGAAAGAATCGCACCAGCGTGTGTGTGTGTGTGTGTGTGTGTGTGTGTGTGTGTGTGTGTGTGTGTGTGTGTATGTGTGCGTAGGAATATATATAGATTTACAGATGGATAAAACTGATAATGACACATAATAAGCAAACTAGTCAAGACAATACCGTAGCACTATATAAGAAATTACAAAAAAATAAAGGAACTATGATAAAATATATAATTATTGATTAAACTAATAAAAATAAGAAGCGGTGCAAAGGCACAGCAAACCCGTTCCTGGCAGTCATTGTAGTGCTGACGTGTAAACACAACAGGATATCTAGTCAAACATGTCACATACCAAATTTGGAGTTAATCGAGTGAAAATTGACGACTTTATGCCCATTTGAAACTTAAGGCCCGGTCCATCCGAAACTGACCCCCCTATCGCTAGCAGGGGGTTGACTCCTTTGATGTAATGAGGTATGTTATAAGATGCAGATTTGGAAGATGAACCTTTAGGTTTTGATTTCACGTCGATAAAATGAATCTGAATAGAGTTATGGAGAAAAACTTTTTTTTTTACTTTTTTTTTTTTGGGGGGGGGGGGCCTACAGCCTGGTCCTTGGCCCAATATGGCGAAAAATTTTATGAGATGATCAGATAGTCATAACCCATCATCCCCGTAATTTTAGTCAAAATTGCAACAGTATTTTTCACGTAAAACTGTAAACGGACAGACAAACAAACAAACAGACAAACCGAGTGAAAACAATACCCGTCCCCCAGCCCCTCCGGGACAGGGACGGGTAATTACATTGGACAAAGATAAGAAATCAGATAGAAATTGGGTAGGAAAAAATAATGAAAGATCGGGAATGAACAAAGACATTATATATGTAATAAAATTTATGTAGAGAAGGAAACAAAAGAGGAGAAATTTTAAGATTAAGAGCCGACCAACACGACATGGCAGGCCTTTCATTTACCGCTTGTGAAACAATACAGCAGTGTTTACTCGTATGCGTGACTCAGTACGTCCTTGACCAAAAGGCAGGAGCGACCTTGATGGAAATATAAAACTGGTGGAGCAAAGGCACAAAAACATCCTAACATGAAAAGTACCATTTGCTACGCCTCACAGGATGGAGAACAAAGCCTCTTTCATGAGACCATGTGAATGAGTGAATTCTGAGCCTCTGAACGCTCCGTTACACACAGGTTTTGGTTGTAGCTTTATTCCTCTATGCATCACGTTTCACAGCACCAACACAACACACACACACACACACACACACACACACACACACACACACACACACACACACACACACACACACACACACACACCAAACTGTACTAGGGTTACCACTAAAACAGGATAAGATTTATTCTTTCTAAGCAAACACCACCAGCCACTGTGTTGGCAACAGCCTCATAATATCCAAATTTAAAAAAATGAGGGAGATGGATCTGGGACGTTCCCCTCTGACTTATGTCCCATAACAGACGAAAGATTTTGGTTTAATATCTCCGCCACCCAATGTGTACCAGATAAACAAAGCCAAGATGATTAATGACTTGTTGTGCAAACCACTGTCTGATTTACTTTCTCCTCCACGTAATAAGTTTGAAACCAACACATCGGGCGATACAGGGTAGTTCGAGTGTTGGGAGTGTGTGCCTGACAGTATCCATAACTGTGTACTACAATGAAAAAAGGTGTAAAGGGCTATTATCATTATATACATTCTTTGATCAAACATTCTAGCAAACCCTTTTCTCTTCTTCAGGCTATCCCTTCCTTTCCTTCTTTAGTGCTCTTTTTCTTTGTTCAGTTTATTTCACTCTTCCCGTCCAAACATTCCCCTCTAACATTCCTCAACACACTGGAGTTGTTTCACATACTTTTCCCTTCCCAACACTCATTACACATCCTACTGTCATCACACAATTTATCACTGGCTTCTCAAGCACTTCCTTCCCCTCTTTTCTTTTCTCACCATTCGGTTCCAATCTCACACACCTTTAATAATCTACGCTTGATTGTTTCAGGTTTATAAGTTATAAATATCATTGCACACACACACACACACACACACACACACACACACACACACACACACACACACACACACACAGAGTTACCTTAAAGTTGTCCTTCTGCTACAGAAGAGGACATCTACTATACCCGGAGAGATAGTGTGTTCCTCATGGTTTTTGGTACCAACATATGTGACTGTGCATACCAATCCTGGATTAGCAAACTATGCCACACATTCCGCATGTCGTGTCCGAGTTTTCTGGAAGAACTCTGTTTTGATTGTGTGTCCGTTGTCTACGTCCTTCTCTTCTCAGGTTCTAATCTTCTTCGAGATGAACGATCCTTTTGCTGCAGAGGGCTCGCCATTGTTTTCTGTCTGAGGCATTGGTTTCAAGATCTTTTGGTATGTTGGTGCTATTCTTCAGATTTGTTTGTCGTTAGATGATCTTTACATATCTGCTTCTGTCGCCCAGGGTTGTGTCGTGTTGCAGTAGTTGGCCATACAGAACAGGACGGGGAACGAGGTGTTCAGGCATGCGGAACACGTGTCTAACGCATCTCAGCTGCCTTTCAGTTAGCGTGGTTTCTATGCTGGTTGACTTCGCCCGCTGGAGAGTTTGTGAGTGAGAGACGTTATCCTTCCATGTGAGTCCTAGGATGTGCTATAAACACACACACACACACACACACACACACACACACACACACACACACACACACACACACACACACACCAGCTGAGGATTATGGACCCGCCATCGAGAGATTAAAGAAAAAAAAAAAAGAAAAAAAAGGGAGCACTCCAGAGGAAAGGAAGGACAGGAAAAAAGAAGTGCAAGGGAAGGACAATGAAAAAAAGGAGAGGAAGGAAGAAGGGAAAAGGAAACATAAAGGAAGGAGTCAAGCGAGGAGAGGAAGGAATAGAGAGTTGTGGAGGAGGAAGGAGGGGGAGAAAGGTGAAGAAGGAAAGAAGAATTATGAAAGGGAGAAGTGAGGCATGGAGAGGAAGGAATGGAGAGGTGAACAGGAAGAAAGGTGGGGGATGGAAAAGAGGTCAGATGGAAGCGGGTAAGCAGACATAAGAGGAGAAAAGGAGGAAATAATGTGAGGGGAAATAGGAAAGTGAGAAGGAAAGAATGGCAAGGGAGAATAGATGGGGAGGAGGGAAGGAGTGGGGGTAAGTGGAGAGGGTAGAAAATATATTAAATGGCCAGGAAGGAGGGGAGGGCGAGGGAAGAGGGAAAATATAAGGAGTACGAGGGGAGAGAAACAAAAGAAGACATGAAGAAGGAAAAATAAAGGGAAGGAAAACAGAAAGAGAACGATGAAAAAAGGAGTGTAAAGATGAAGGAAAAGCCTGAAGGGGAAAAAAAAAAAAAGAAGAGAAAATGGTAAATGTAGGAAAACAGGATAATATGGATAGAATTATGGCAACACTTGGAGCGAGAAGAACTTCAGAATAAAGATTTCATGAGAGGGAAGGGATAAGACGAGACGGAGAGAAAAGACTGGAGATGAGTGGGAAGGAAACGAGAGGATGATTGGAAGCAAATTACGATTAGGAGGAGACAGTGAGACAATGAGTATGACAAACATGAGTAATTGAATGAGGATTGACAAAAGTGTTAGAAGATGATAAAAAAATACAGCTTAGGTGCAGAATGAGGTGAGGGAAAACAAGAAAAAACTGAAGTGGCTTGGAAAGTTTAGAAAATAGACGATAAAAAAGAAATGAGGAGGGGAGTGGACTAAAATTTAAAAATAACTGAGATATTAAGAACTGAGCGAGAAGCAGAATAAAAAAAGTACCATGGTTAATATTAGCAAAAATATTCAAATACCGGCCTAAAGGAGTTTAATAACTAAAACAAGAAGAGGAGGCTAAAGAAAGTGCCAAAATAAACTATGGAGAAAACATAATAATATGCAAAATCCATAACATCACTTCCACCTACACAGTGATAAAGAAAAAGTAAAATAAAACGAACACAAAAACTAAGAATTAAAAGAAATAACCATTCATTAACAAATTACCTTTAATAAAGACCAGCATAAATATAATCAAATTTGAGTTTATTTGGTTAAGAATATTTCCAGTAAAAAAATGTGTGTGTGTGTGTGTGTGTGTGTGTGTGTGTGTGTGTGTGTGTGTGTGTGTGTGTGTGTGTGTGTGTGTGTGTGTGTGTGTGTGTGTGTGTGTGTGTGTGCGCGCGCGCGCGCGCGCGCTCAGCTTTTTGCATCAAACTGCTTTCCTGTTTCATTCTTTTCAGCTACGTGCGTGCGTGTGCCTCTAGCACTTAGAGCATTTGGCTCTCCATTCATGAACTTCCCCCCCCCCCCTCTGCACTCTCTCTCAATAAACACCACTCCCCAACACAAACAACTGGCAGGTCAAAACGATTTGCTTCACGACACACATTCACTCTGTCAAAGAACTCCAACTCCCCACCCAGTCGTCACAAAACCACTACATATAAAACTGCTGGAGACACCTTTCACTGTGTTATGCTGGATTATAGGGTCAAGTGGAATCCTTTATTGAAGTTTCTCAGTATAACAGTCACTCATGTTACCATTCTCTCTCTCTCTCTCTCTCTCCCCACCATTGTCCCCACACACCCACACATCACAGCATGGCGTCTCTACTGAGTTCCTTTGCATGAAGCTTTCACAACCCCGGCTCTGAATAAAGTAAATAAAAACCTTGAATGGGTGAAGGAGGGAAGATAGAATGAAAGTAATGAATATAACTGACACAATTTCGCACAGATTCATATCATCACCAGTGAATATTTAATATAATATCAGTGGGTGTGTTGGATGTAAAAATATTGCACAAGGGATAACAAGAAGTACTAAAGTTTTATGAGTCTATACACACAGATTCACGTAGCTCAAAGTGTAAAGAAGGCAATAGAAATTTACACACCATCATAAGGAATATGAGAGTTTTTGAACACACTACTGGAATTCATTTAGCTCAGATTAAAGAGAAGAACTAAGAAATAATGTCCGTTTCTAGGAGGCGGTACGAGCATTATTATTATCTGTTATGATCCAAGGCGACCCATTCAGCTCGTAACATGATGAAAGTTACACAGCGGTGGTACAGTATGGTTGGTGGGGTGAGGGACTGGAATTACAGTATAATGGAACTGTACACTGCCGGGGTCACTGAGTAGGGTAGTGGGTTAAAATGACTGCAGTGGAAACAATGCTACTTTAATATCTGTGTTTTGATATATATGACATTTCCTCTGAGGTTATATTTGCGCATGTAGATGTGTCATTAGATGGAGCCAATTTTTTTTTTTTTTTTTTTTTTTTTTAGTTACCACCAATCATGTTCCACACTGTAATTCTTCTCGCCGCAGGGTTCCAGTACTTTCTTTCTCAGTACTGATACACACAGCCATGCTTTTGTTTCCTTCGTATTCGATTTTATGGCAAGGTTCACAGTATTTCCACGTAAGCTTCAACAAACATTATGGCCTTCAATAACTCATACACCGTTCAATTGTTCACCATTAAAATTAACAAAACATGTAAGCACCTTCGTCAGCAGATGTGTCCTCCCATTACCCACCAGCCCCATTATGGAACCAGGTAGATTTACGTTGTTGCTAAAGCACGTTCAATGCATCACATGCACTTTTCATGAGTTATGTAGTTGACGTAATGACATGAAACAGGTGTTGTTTAGTTGCATCTTCTGTATCCATTGCTATCACTTCACAGGCAGACAGACAGGCTGACAGGCAGGCAGCAAGATACATTGACTGAATGACATTGGTAGATCAAGTTTGCTACACAGATACTAAACCACTTATACAGTACTCTGTTAATTAAAGGGTGGTTGGATAAACGTTTAAAAATCGGTAGCGTTACATGAGACAGGGTGAGGTGTGCAAAGAAGCATGGAACAGGGAGAAGCAAGGGCAGGAGAGGGGATAGATGAAGGGAGGGAGAAAACAGGGACAGAAGAGGGGGGGAGGCAGGCAGTGGGGGTAGAGAAGGGGAAGGCACGGGGGGATAGGCACTGAATCATTGAGAGACAGGGAGAGGAGAGAGGAAGGAGCAAGAAAAGATAGGGATAGGAGGGAAAGGGCAGGAAAACACAAAGAGAGACGGAAGAAGAAGAGAGAACTTGGAGTTGAGTGAGATAAAGGTGCTGGGGGGAAGGTAACGGAAAAAACAGAGGACGTGAGTGACCGGGGGTACGAAAGGTGAGTAGACGGAAGTTAAGAAATAAGTGACGGGGAAGGAAGGTGAATGGAGAGAAGCTAAGATAAATGTGACATAGAGGGGTGAGGGGACACAAGGATGGGAGAAGGATGAGGAGGCAGGGAGGGGGGGGTTGTTAGGGAGAGGAAAGTAAAGAGAGGAGAGGGAGAGGAAAGTAAAGAGATGAAAGAGTAGGGATAAAGAAGGAAAAGGAAGAGGCAGTGAAGCAAGATGGAGGAATGGAAGAGGAGGAAGAGGTAAGAATAAAGGGCAGGGGCAGTGAATGGAGAAAGGGGTGAAACAATAAGAGGAAGGAGGGGTAGGAGGGTCAATGAGGCAAAGTTTAGGTGGTAAACTTTGGTAAGGAAGACGGACGGTGCCGGTAGACAACACAGCATTGTACACAGGGGTTGAGAGAGAGAGAGAGAGAGAGAGAGAGAGACACACACACACACACACACACACACACACAGCTGGCTTCCAGGGCAAAAAAGGCACCTTAACCTTTCATGCATACATAATATTCTTTCCTCCTTGTGCCAGTCTGTCCTATTTGTATTGGCGTCTTCATGTGCTGACTTGTACGTAATGTAAGACGTTAAAAATGGGATGCTGGTTCCTCCCCTCCTCCCCCCCCTCTGTCTGTCTGTCTGTCTGTCTCTGTCTGTCTGTCTGTCTGGCTGTCTCTGTCTGTCTGTCTGTCTGTCTGTCTGTCTGTCTGTCTGTCTCTCTCTCTCTCTCTCTCTCTCTCTCTCTCTCTTTTTTACTCCAAAATAATCCACCCTTCACTAAACTAACTTGTCTCTTGTCTTGGACACCTTCATAAATTTTCCTTATATTCCTTCCCCTCCTCCACCTCCTCCTCCTCTTCCTCCTCCTCCAATTCGTTTTTCCTTCAGTTGCTCCTGCTTAGTTTCTTCTTCCCTTCACCCTCCTGCCTGCCTAGTTCCAGCAGCTAAAATACAGCCGAAGGTCGAGTGAGCTGCGGCGGAGGGATGGGCGAGTGGAGAGAGGACGTGAATTCAGGAGAAAGAAAGGAGAGAAAGTGGGAGATAAGGAGAAAGAGGAGAGAAAAAAGGGTACAGGGGAAGGAGGTTAAAAAAGGGTTATGGAGGAAAAAGGAGAGTTAAGGAAGTGGAAGAGAGTCGAGGGAGATAAGGAAAAATAAAGGCGAGAAATGGTAAAGGGGAAGGATGATGGGAGGAGAAGAGATGGTAAGGAAAAACGAGAGAAGGGGAGGGAAGAGAAAGAAGAGAAATACAATAAAAGAAAATGTGAGAGAGAGTGAAAGTGGGGAGAAAAAAAGATGAGGAAACTAAGGACTGAAATGAGAAAAGAATGGATTGCTGGTAAAAGGAGGATAGAGACAGGAGGTACGAATAAGAGGACGAAATAATTAAATTGGTAGGATGAGAGAGCACGACCATGTTACGACAGTGTTGAACAATATTAATGACGTCAACCGCATGTAATACCAACTTTAGCAACGTAATCACGGCACAGAAGTGGGTGAAGGTGAGTGTGATGTGATACTAAGTTGTGCCGTTCAGCAAGATATAAATAACGCTGTCAAAATGAATGTGTGTGTGTGTGTGTGTGTGTGTGTGTGTGTGTGTGTGTGTGTGTGTAACCATTCCTCTCTAAGCTAAACCCTAGTTCCATATCATACAAGGAAATTGGAATGTCAGAAAGTTAGGCAGGAGAATTGGTAGGGCAGAAATGGAGAGAAGGAAGGTAGGGTAATAAGACAGAGTACAAGCAAGGTACGATGGAGCTGAGGGTGAAGCAGGGATGGTGGTGAAGCAGCGATGATGGTGAGACAGGGATGGTGGTTAGGCAGGGATGGTGGCGAAACAGCGATAATGGTGAGGCAGGGATCATGGTTAGGCAGGGATGGTGGTGAGGTAGGGATGGTAGTGAGGCAGGAATGGTGGTGAGGCAAGGATGATTTTGAGGTAGGGATGGTGGTAAGGCAGGGATGGTGGTGAGGCAGGGATGGTGGTGAGCTAGGGAAGGTGGTGATGCAGGGATGATGGTGAGGCAGAGATGGTGGTGAGAAAGGGGTTGTAGCGAGGCTGGGAAGGTGATGAGGCAAGGATGGGATGAGATAGGGATGGTAGTGAGGTAGGGAAGGAGGCGAGGCAGGGATGGTGATAAGGCAGTGATGGTGGTGATGCAGGGATGGTGGTGACGCATGGAAAGTGGTGAGACAGAGATTGTGCTGAAGCGCTATTTCAGCACATATCCAGGCCATAGTCAGCAGAAATTCCAGCACCTATTCGGGCTTCCCTAACCCCAATTCTAGTATCTGTCCAGTCCTCCCTCACCACAAAATCCAGAACCTTCCAGTACAGTCTGAGGCACTGGAAAGATGACCAGCTAGAGATGCAGCTGTAAGCCGATTTGGCCACAAGAGTCCAATAAAACGACAGAGTTTGTTTCTCTCTCTTTGCCTGTCTGTAGTCCAATAAATGATATTTCTCTCTCTCTCTCTCTCTCTCTCTCTTGAGCGGAAAGGAGAGAGTTAGATGTGGGAATGGGGAGAGAATGAGGAGGGAAGGGAGAGAATCAAGAGAAGCAACAGACATAAGAGGAGAAGAAAGGAAAGAAGGAAAAGGTGAAATGGGGGAAAGAGAGGGAGGGATAATAGAGAAACAGCCAGAAGCAGGAGGAGGATTCGAAGAGGAGAAGGAAGGAAAGAGGTGAAGGGGGGAGGGAGAGAAAACGGGAATGCGGGAGAGAGATGAAGGGGGCAGCAGAAACGAGTGAGGAGAGGGTGGGAAAGATTGAAAGGAAAGAAGTTAGGGAAGGAAGGAGAAAAGAAAGCTCGAGGAAAGGCAAAAAGATAAAGGAGGATAATAGGATGAAAAGAAATGACGGAAAACTAAGCAAATTGGAAAAAGAAAACTATTGCGGGAAGACCACGGCAGAAGAACTAGACAGCATTCAGAGAGAGCATACCTCCGCCAGTGCCACTGCCAAGAAAAAGGATCCGGATCCAGATCTCTGGATATAGGATCCGGATCCGTATCCGGATCCACTACCAAATTTAATCATTTTTTTCTTGGTCCATGCCCCACCTTTCCAATAAATTTCATTCAAATCATTGAGAACTTTTGAAGATATTGTGCGGGATACTCTGGATCCGTATCCGCTGCCAAATTTAATAATTTCGTTTTTGGCCCATGGCCCACCTGTCACAAAATTTCATCGATTTCCATTCATAACTTTTTGAGCAATTCTGATAACAAACAAACAAACGCCGGCAAAAACATAACCTCCTTGACGGAGTTAAAAACACCAGAAAAATTAGACAAAGTAATGTGGGAGAAAGAGACAAGGTAGGAAAGGAGAAAAGAGACATTGGAGGAAAGGAGAGAAGAATCAAAGAAGAAAGTGGCATGAAGAGAGAGAGAGAGAGAGAGAGAGAGAGAGAGAGAGAGAGAGAGAGAGAGAGAGAGAGAGTTGCATCATTTATGAAGCTCTGACGGGTGTCGCTGGAGACATAACAGATAAATCGGTCTGAATTAATTCACCACACACACACACACACACACACACACACACACACACACACACACAACTGAGAGTTGGCCTGCAGTCCTAATGGACTGTTCGAATCCCCGCTGTGGCAAGGAATAATTTAAGGATTTGACTTTCTTTAAAGCAGACTTTACTGATCTACAAAACGACCCGCCGAAATGTCGTAAAAATACCCCCACTAATACCAATGTACCAGCCCTGTAGGAGACAACCCTAGCATGTAATCAGTATATGAACGGCGCTTGTTATCGCCCAAGTGGTGACTTGTGGAGGTGTATGGACGTAGGAGACTACTTTTTCACGGTAACGGGCTGTAAAGCCTTTGTCCAGAGACGAACACATAAAAAGAAAGTGTGTGTGTGCGTGTGTGTGTGTGTGTGTGTGTGTGTGTGTGTGTGTGTGTGTGTGTGTGTGTGTGTGTGTGTGTGTGTGGAGGGAGGGGGGAGGGAGAAAGGATAACGGCAGGGTTACCAAACTGTGATGCCGCAAACTCTACACTGTGTGCCATAACACTGTGTTTCTGATCTGTTGATGGTTATGTATCAAAGTATTTGGCAACAAGTGTGATTGCACAGTCCACTTCAACGAGGTTATTCCTGGCTATTACTGAAATGGTGTTTCTGCAGACAACTAAAAGCAGTACAATGTTGCACGCAATCTGCTGGAAACACAGGGCAGAAGGATCAGCGACTCAGTAATTCCCTGTGTTCATGTGAAATTAATACGACAATGCTTGATTTAATTATAATATCTGAAAATACGTAACTGATGTGAGACAAAACATACGTCGCTTGGTTCAAATTAGAAGTAGGATATATTTAATAGGTATTCAGAGATAGAGGAAAAAAAACTCATCATTTTACTAGGGCTAAGAAATTTATGAAGCTTTGGCCACCACACTCACCAACTGAATACACCTTAACATTCAGCAACTGAATTCACATTGAGTCTGGCTTTCTTGTTGTTCACTGAGATGGTAAAACAGTCTAAAACTTGTGGGAATTTCCTGCCTTTAGTCAATTTTCTGCATTTACACAAAACAGTAATTACAAAAATCAGATAGTGAAAGCCACTCACACTGCATGCTTGTGTGTGGTGATGTGGCGGCAGAATATAAAAGGAGTGGGCTGGGATCTGAGTAGTGGATCAGGCTGGGCTTCGCGAATCAACAGGAATTAGGGATACATTGAAGTTAGTGGAATGGCATGAGGGAGGGGCTGGGGACGCGGAGATGGAAGAGAACAATGGGTAGAGAAAGGGGTGTGACAGAAGCAGAAATAATACTGAGGGTGATTAGGAAGCGGGTATATTCTGAAAAGTTGGGAGATTAAATAAATGGATGGGGAAAGGGAAAATGGCATAGAGGGGAGAGAAAGATTTACCTGATTTAGAAAAATTCTTTGGGAGGACAAAAATCAGATACACTGGCAAGAAGGAGGAGGCAAAGAATACCGGGGGAATAGCGGAAACGGACTGACGGAATGAGTTGATTCTGCGAGTGAGCAAAAATCGGAAACAGACAGTGATGCTGGTGAGATAAGAAGGCCTGTAGAAAAGAATGGGAACTAGAGGGAGAGGGAAAGAATGCATTTATATGTTAGCCAATTGACCGAGGTCATCAAGGATAATAACCTACTCGCAAAACTGACGCCACAGGGAAGAGGAGGAGGGAGAAAGAAAAAAGGGGAGGAGGAGACTGACCGCAGTGAGAAAAAAGATAAGAGAGAAAATGATCGCGAAAAAGCAAGCCAGATCGTGGTCCTGGATAAAAATAAGGCTGCATTACCTTTGTCCTCTTGTTTAAGTTGCCTCAGTAATAAAGCAGTGAGGGTAATTAAAAGAATCAAAGCAGCCCCACATGACTGCCTGGGTGGATTTTTTTGTATCCTACTTCATGTTCAGGATAGTGTGACTCTTCAAACGGAATGAAAGATGTACTGAACCTTTTCAGTTTAGTCTCTGTTTAGCCTAATGAAAGTGTGTGGAGGTGGCAAGAATAAAACAAAGATATCAATGTAGAAGGTAGGATTACATCTTTTTTCGTCTGCCAGTGTGGATTTTTGTATCCTATTTCATGGTCACGATAGTGTGACTCTTCAGCCGTCATGCAGAGGGTAGCTGAGACTCTCTCTCTCTCTCTCTCTCTCTCTCAAGCATAATCAGACCCTAGCATCATAATTGCCAAGGCCAGGTGGTTGGATTAAATGCAGGTATGTGTGTGTGTGTGTGTGTGTGTGTGTGTGTGTTTGTGAGACAGACAGACAAACAGAAAGGCAGACGGACAGACAAACAGGCAGACATACAGACAGAGAAGTAACTAAATGAGGAAGAAACAGACCGAGATAGGAGAACAACTGAGAAAAACTTATTTTAAAGAATGGAAAACTGAAAGTGCTGAACATGTGAAGACCAAACACTGAACAAAACATATGGTCTGCATTAGATACGTAAACTACATCTCAGCACCACACACTCTCCCCCTTAAGAATTACGTATTTGACGGTATACAGCCTCAGTAATTTACAAAATGTATAATTACATGGTGAGTACTGGGTTATACTTCAGGTTCCCGGTTGAATACATGTCAAGATTATATCAGCCATACAGGCAAACAAGGAAGCCGCAAAGCTGTTTTTCTTAATTCATGAAGTTCCTGGAGACCCGACAGCTGCAGTGAAAATGAACCAGAGTACAAATGTTGCCACAACTTTGCTTTTTATGAAAACTGCGCACGCGCACACACACACACACACACACACACACACACACACACACACACACACACACACACACACACATTCACACACACACACACACACACACACACACACACACACACACACACACACACACACACACACACACACACACACACACACACACACACACACACACAACTACATTAATGTGCCAGCGAAATGCATGTGTTTATGGGAAAGAAATATATGAATGAAGGTACTGGTGATAATAAATTAAAAAGCATATGGCAGGGTAGATAGACAAGGATTGTGGAAATTAAGAATACATGGAGTAAATGGGAAGGTGTTCAATGCCGTGAAGAGTATGTATGAGGGTGCTAAGGCTGCAGTGCGTGTGGATAGTGAAATGAGTGAATTTTTCTATTTGAAGGTTGGATTGAAACAGGGATGTCATGTCCCCATGGTTGTTCAATCTGTATGTGGATGGGGTTATAAATGAGATACAGGGTAGGGGAGTGGATATTGCAGTGGCTCTAATGAGAGAGGGCAGTGTTTGGAAACTCCCTGTACTGTTGTTTGCAGATGATACTGTGTTAGTAAGTGAAGACGAAAGGGAACTGCAAGGCTTGGTGGATGAGTTTGCGACAATGTGTAAGAAACGGAATCTAAAGGTGAATGTAGGGAAGAGTAAAGTTATGGTCTTCGTGAGAAGTGAAGTCACTGAATGTACAGTGAGGTTGGATGATGAGGAAATGGAAAATGTGAGTACGTTTAAGTACTTGGGTAGTATGTTGGGTAAGGAAGGAAGTTTGGAGAGTGAAGTGCTTGAAAGGGTACAACAAGGAAGAAAGGTTGCTGGTTCCTTGAAGGCAGTGATAAGAAACAGGGAGGTGAGCATGGAAGTGAAAAAGTTATTACATGACAGTATTGTGATACCAGCTCTAACGCATGGAAGTGAAGCTTGGACGTTGTTGGAAGGACACAAGTAAAGGCTGAGAGCAGTGGAAATGAGCTATTTAAGAGGAGCCTGTGGAGTCATATGGAGAGACAGACTGATAAATGAGGAAGTGAAGAAGTGTTGTGGTGTGGATGTGATAGGAAGTGTTAGGAGAAACACACTGAGGTGGTTTGGCCATGTGGAGAGGATGGAGTGTGACTGACTGACAAGGAGAGTGTATGTGAGAGAGGTGGAGGGGGGGAGAGAGGGGGAGGCCAATGATGAGATGGAGGGATGGAGTGGATAGGTATATGAGAGAGGGGTATGTGAGCTGGGAGGAGGGCAGTAAAATGGCGGAGGACAGGGCGACATGGAGGCGATTTGTTTGTGGCCACCCTTGACGGAGTGAAGGCGTCAGGAACTAGATAAATAGATAGAAATTAGTGTTGTTTATATCCACCCAACAAAACAGTCAAGGCAATATAATTACACATTGGGACAAAACACCTCTCATACCACCACTTATCCCTTCCTTCTCACCTCCTATACTCTGTCAACTTATTCCGCCCTCATAACACTTCCTGTCTTCCTTCCTCTCACACCTACCGCCTTATCTTACCCTTGTACCCTGTCACTTTATCTTACTCAACACCTCATACACCTTCCTTCCCTTCGTTCCTACCACCTTACCCCACCCATACCGTGTCATACTATCTCACGTACACCACACGCCTTATCCCTTCTTTCCCCTTAATCTTACTATCATACCCCAGCTGTACAGTATCACATTATACCACCCACACCACACCTCTATCACCGTGCTTCCTTCCCACTCTACCACATCCTCTGCCACCTTTCACCCCCCCCCACCCCCTCCCCCGATCATCACTTCCACTACCCTTCATCCTCACCTCAACCCCCACCCCACTTCATCCTTAGTCTACAACCCTCACTTGAGCCATATTTCTCACACACCCCTCTTCATTCCCCCATCCCTCTTACCTCCCCAAACATACCCTACCACTCTCCCTTTCCCCTTACCCCGGCTCCCTCACCCCTCTCCCTCACCCTTAATCCACGCGTCTCATCATCACCTCACCACCCACCCTTCTGGCTCTCACCTTCACTTTACGAGCATCAACACAGAAAACGAAGCTACTGTATAATTTACTGTGAAGTGCATTATTGAGATTCACATTATTTTTGCATTACATGTGTGGTAGGTCTCCATATTATAATTGCAAACCATAATAGATGGATAGATAGAGAGACAGATAGAAGCAGGAAGTCAAATGATGAGAAGGTGTTGTGTCTGCGAGAATCCAGCAGTGCTAAACATGCTTACACACTCTTAACACTGAGGAAAGCTGACGACAGCGGCCAGTAAGGAGATGATGCAGTTAGCTGTCAGCAGTCCTCTCGTGAGAAAGATCTGGTAACCATGAGGAACATACGTGACACACCCCTCCTACACCAGATTTTAGGAAAGAGAGTTTAGAAGGAGACAAGCGACCCTAGAGAGAGGTCGAGAGGGAGATTAGCCTTAGCACAGAGAGAGAGAGAGATAGCGAGACAGGGAGGTAGCTACCCGGGACTTATACTCTTTCCATGTGAGAAACCTGTTTAATATTTCTAAGACAAATAAAAATAGTCCCATACTATTCTTTACCTCTCCCGTCACTACATGACATCTGGTGGGGAAACTACTACAAGATATAAAAGCCGCTCGACCACAAGTCTAAAATATACTTCTCTAAAAGTAACTACAAAGTCTTTATGACATTTGGTAGCAGCGAACGTATACGAACCTCGTCTACGAATCAACATTAAATTCCTACAAAATATCAAGATTGAAAACAACCAACAACATCAGCTCCTGACAGTATTCTCTCCATCCTGCCCCCTCCGTCTCCCAGATCATTATGCTGATGCAGAGGTCAAGAGATCACTCGACGCCTTGCAAGTAGCTTAACGACAAACCAGCAAATCTGCGGACATCGTCTCCGAATTAAAAGCAAATTTCTACAGAAGCAACCGAGACTACAAGATTAGCTTCAGTTCTACATTGAATCCTACAAAATACAGTCTACAGTGCAAATAGTCTACAGTCTACAGCCATCTACAATCAACTACAGCCATCTACAATCAACTACAATTAACAACTCTACGTCGTCTGTATAATCTTCTACATGCACCTACTATTAGCGGCAGTCTTCATCCTACAACGAGTAAATAACAAGAAAAAAGGACCAAGAATACATCAAGAAAGAAAGAAAACAAACAAACAAACAAACAAACAAACGAAGAGTGAGAGACGACTCACAACTCATAACCACCAGACCTCACCCTCCTCTCTCTGCTACATCCACCAAACCCCCACCGCTTACGCAGGTGTGAAGAGGTTAATGCACGAAGCAAACACCGAGTCCATATTCACAACTCATCTTACTCACCCGTCTTCACTCAAGTTACTCATCGCTACTCATTCACTCACCACAGCTACCAGTGTGGGAAGCCGACGTCACCATGTGCTGAGACGACAACACGTCAATCAACCCGTGAAGAACAACGCTATCACCACGTGCAACACCACTCACACCATTCTCACCAGGGTAAAAAATTAGTGAGTTACATAGTTACTTCATTTATACAATACACAGTGATAGACAATAAGCCTCTGCACAAACATATAAAACGTGTTGTATAGTTACAGCTTAAATACACATACTTACTTCAGTTATCTGCATAACTCAAACACTAAATAATCACCAACAATAAATATTCTACACGGTATATATTCATTCATCTATTATAACATTTATTTACTACCAACGAGTGTTACCATTTATACCTACATAAAATACGTGTTTCATACATACAACTATACATTATTATATCTACAAAGTAATAAAGAAGATATACCATCACAGTTACTCAGTGAGCAATTAAAAGAACTGTATTAAACATTTATTAATTAAAGCTACCTAGTGGAAACAGATAAATTAACTTACAAGAAAAAAAAAAAAAAATGGCCAACACAAATGCCGTTAGCAAGAGTGAACATCTTCAACACAATCGTGAAGACAATGATTTCCACACAGTGCTGACACACATATTACTCACGATAGGACCAGGTGAACAACGAGTCAGTGTGTATAGTTAAAACTGTATATATAGTGTATATATTTTTTATATAAAATAACAAAATATGGGACTATATAATATCATTTTATAATCTCTGTGCAATATAAACTAAACTTTAAAAAAGTATCTCAAGGAAATTAGCCAGTAATTATGTAACCATGAACAACATGGAAAAAGTGTACACAAGCAAAGAGAAACAAACTATGGAAAATCAATACATACAAAAAAAAAAAAGAAAAGGAAAGGAAAGAAAGAAAGAAAAGTAAGAAAGAAAAAAGAGAAATAGAGTAAGATCACATAACAAACAAATGAAAATAAGTGTAAGTGTTACTATATATGCCAAAATACCACATAAACTACAAACAAAAAAGCAAATTGTGTCTCCACAAACAAGTGGCATGACACATCATCACTATCATCGACCGCAGCATATGTTAGGACTGCAGTTATTACAATTATGTTACTCCATATTATAATTATGTAACTACAAACAATATGTACCAATTTATGTAACAGTTGCATTAACAAGATGTAACTTTTATGTAACTTTAACTACAATTTTGTAACTACAAACGATATGTAACAATTATGTAATGACAAACGATTGCATTATGTTACACTAACTACAATTATGTACCTACAAACGATATGTAACAATTATGTAACGACAAACGATTGCATTATGTTACACTTTGCCAATTATGTAACAGTTGCATTAACAAGATGTAACTTTTATGTAACTTTAACTACAATTATAAGGCCAAGACACTTATGTAATAGTTGCATTAACAAAATGTAACTACAATTATAAGGCCAACACAATTATGCATTAACACAATATTTAGTAACAATTCATAAAATGTTACAATTATGTAGTACCACAATGTTAGTACAATATTATAAGTCATACAATTATAGCACAATTCTGTATTACCAGTATCATCATACAAGTTAGGTGAAATATTAGACATTACTAAAGTGATAACTCAAATATGTAATGTATAACCTAGCAGTATTACCATTGCACAATTATATGCGTACGTCTGTTGTACATGCACGTCTTACAAGTGTTATACAACAACCATTGCATTTATTCAAATATGTATACAACTTATTTAAAATGTAATATTACTGAATAATCACTATTTACTATGAATGATATATGTATACAATATTCATACAATTATGTTACTTTACAATATTATGTATTTCACTTAATTAGCTAATAAGTTCATTATAATGTACATGTAGTATGTATTAATATGTTATAACTATTAAATGTCGATGGTACGCCATTTTTGCGCGGCCGAGCAATGTGGTAGGTCTCCATATTATAATTGCAAACCATAATAGATAGATAGAGAGAGAGACAGATAGAAGCAGGAAGTCAAATGATGAGAAGGTGTTGTGTCTGCGAGAATCCAGCAGTGCTAAACATGCTTACACACTCTTAACACTGAGGAAAGCTGACGACAGCGGCCAGTAAGGAGATGATGCAGTTAGCTGTCAGCAGTCCTCTCGTGAGAAAGATCTGGTAACCATGAGGAACATACGTGACACACCCCTGCTACACCAGATTTTAGGAAAGAGAGTTTAGAAGGAGACAAGCGACCCTAGAGAGAGGTCGAGAGGGAGATTAGCCTTAGAACAGAGAGAGAGAGAGAGATAGCGAGACAGGGAGGTAGCTACCCGGGACTTATACTCTTTCCATGTGAGAAACCTGTTTAATATTTCTAAGACAAATAAAAATAGTCCCATACTATTCTTTACCTCTCCCGTCACTACATGACATCTGGTGGGGAAACTACTACAAGATATATAAGCCGCTCGACCACAAGTCTTAAATATACTTCTCTAAAAGTAACTACAAAGTCTTTATGACACATGAATAGATGGCCAACATGAATAGATGGCCAACATGAAGTCTCGATCCCTATACAGCAATGACCACACTACTTTTACAAATTACTTTTAGGTTAAAGAGACATTTGGGTTAATAGGCGCATGATTGTAATAACTCTTTTTGTTTTTATATATATAACTGCAA
>NC_136970.1:17790749-17888249 GCF_032717465.1 Coenobita brevimanus | reverse complement strand
CTTTTCACCTCTCTCCAGAACATTTTCTTACAGTCCCTCCACTTTACACTCAAATTCCTTCCAAATTCCTCATCCACTGTCTTCTTACTCTCTCTTACTAATCTTTTCACCTCTCTCTTTCTTTCCACATATAACTCTCTCTTCCGCCTCTCAACTTCTTCCACGCCCCTATTTCTCATCCATTCATTGTATGCTTTCTTCTTTTGTGCCACAGCCTGTTTCACCTCTTCAGTCCACCACGCTGTTCCTTGCACCCCCCTTCGTCTTCTCTTCCTTCCACACACCACATCACATGCTGCACATATTTCTTCTGTAAATATCTTACACACACCTTCCACGTCTCCCATCTGCTCCAATTCATATTTGCCCAATCGTTCCTCCACTTCTCTCTTATACTCTGCCTTTTTCTCATCCTCTTGTAACCTTTCCACTCTCCTTGCAACTACTCCTTCCTCTCATCTTTCCCCTCTTCTATTCCTCCATCTTACTTGCATTCTAATTCTGGCCACCACCAAGTAGTGGTCAGAAAGTCCACTCCCCCAACCTCTATACACTCTTGCATCCACTACACATCTTCGCATCCTTTCATCCACACACACATAATCAATCATTGCCTTCCTTTCATTCAGTTCACCACCCACCCTTCTCATCACTCGCCATGTATACCTGTGGATCATTTTATGCCTGAAGAGGGTATTGGCTATCACCAACCCCCTCCCAGCACAAATGTCCACTAACGCACTCCCATTCTCATCTATCTCAGCAGGCACACCCCACTCACCAACTATTCCATCCACCTTCACATTCCCAACTTTACCATTCATATCAGCAATCAAAAACACTCTCTTATTCCTTCCAAACTTTTCCATGCACACTTCCACATTTGTCCAGAACTCTTCTCTCACTCTTCTAGCACGATCTTGCGTTGGCGCATACACACACACAATCGCCCACATTTGTATTCCAACTTTCAACTTTACCCACACAATCCTTGACCCAACTGATCCATACTGTCTTATGCTCCTCTTCCATCTTTTACTCACAACTATACATACTCCTTCCTTTGCCCTCTCATTCTCACCTACTCCTGCACATATACCCCATCCATACTCCCATTCTCTCACACTTTCTCCTCTCCATTTTGTTTCAGTTATTCCACATACATCCACTTTCGCACCCTCAAGCACCTGGACAATCTCTCTCTCTTTCACCTCATCATTCGCTCCTCTTACATTCCATGTACTCATTACCAAGTCCTTTGTCCGCTCCTGGGTCGTCATCGTTTGGTCAGTCCTTGTCCGAGGCTTCTTGTTTGTTTTTTTAGTTAGTTGTTTTCCGGGGAGGGGCACTAACCCTCCGCCAACCCTTTTAGTCGCCTTTTACGACAAGCAGGGATACTGGAGGAGTATTCTTGAAAACCCCCCTACCCCCAGGGGGGTATCATTAATGGTAATTGTGAATGATAAATAGTACTGGAGATAAAGCACACTATCACCATGGCAATCACACATAAACAATACCTACTGAATGAAAACCAACTAAACTGTCAGTATAACCCAGGATGGCTATCAATCCATGACACGCAAAGAATTCCTCTTTTGCCATTTTTTTCCTGTCAATAAATAATTCGTATACTTTTTAACTGAGTTATATTATTCAGGATTTTTCATGTTAGCACTGACAATTTATTTGGCTTATAATGAGTTTTAGGTGTTGACCGGATTATATTGCATATAATATCAGTGTAAGAGGGTTTATTATGCTACTTTTATCGTTATTCCATTCTCTCTCTCTCTCTCTCTCTCTCTCTGAAAACACCTGGCGAACCTCGTAATTCTTAGCTAAGACTTCTGAAAATATGCGTGAAACAAAGCCAAACCATTATTGTTTACTTGTGCTGTTCCCATTTCTTAAACTTAACGAGCAGGGCTAATTATGTGTGTGTGTGTGTGTGTGTATATATATATATATATATATATATATATATATATATATATATATATATATATATATATATATATATATATATATTGTTACGGAACAGAGAAAGATAATGTACACTTTAAGTGAGAATACGAAGAGTCACTACTATCCCGTAAAGTTCCAGGTTCAAAACAAAAGAGTTAGGTAAAATTACAAGTTAAAGTTTAATGCTTAAACTAACAACAAAACATTCAGGACTCATAAGGATAATGTAATGGCAAATAAACAGGTTAAATATATGGTTAACTGCAATAGCCTCTATTAACACGAAATTAGTAAGAGTAAATTTATCTAAGTCAGCCCTGATAAAATGAGATACCAGATAATACTCAGTGAATGCCAGATAAATAATTACAGATACAAACTATTATCAAAAATGACTGACATAAAGAACCCCACATGAATTACAAAAACTTCACTAGGCCTACAAATTAAACTTATGCTATACAGTACAAGAAAAAAATGCAACAACAGTTATACTCAAATCACACACAGTTGCTAGATGGTTGGAGATTTCTTGAGCACTCACAATAATAATATCTGTACAGGGGAGGACAGAGATGTGAACAAAATGAGGAGCAGATCTAAGTGGCAACGATGCAGAGACTGAGCTCATTATATAGAGGCCGGCAGAGCCTGACACAACTTGTAAGAGGGACGCGCAAATGAAGCCATGGGGACAGAGAGCTGAAAATCCCGCAAAGTATAACAGAGATGTCGACTTACTCTACTATAACGGTAGAAGGGGGGAACTGAGGCAGAACACTCTCGTGATCAAACATGCAGCATACTGTGCATTAAAATTACACAAAGGATGATGAAATCATAGGCTATGTAACACCTCCCCACAAAGAAAAAAGAAATTTACAAAGGAAATTTCTTATTACTCTAAAACAATCTGTACATGGCATTATAGAACATGCAAATGTGTTTCGTAATATTACAAAACATGAGATCTCCCTAGCACGTTCAGTCATAGGTACTTGCCAGTATCCCTTTAACAAATCAAACTTACTTATGTACCTAGCCTTTCTGATCTTGTCTATGCAATCTTCCACACGAGGGAGAGGGTAAGTGTCTGTTTTAGTTATCTGATTAACACGTCTGTAGTCGATGCAAAGCCTCTGTGACCCACCTGGCTTAGGGACCAGAGTGACAGGAGAACTCCACTCGCTCTGACAGGGCTCAATCATCTTGTGGTCCAACAGGTAGCCAAGCTCCTTCTGGATGAGAGGAACTTTCACTGGGTTCACACGGTAAGGAGGCAATTTAATTGGCTTTGCGTCTCCAACATCGACATCATGCATCAACACAGTGGTTCTTCCTGGAGTGGCACGGAACACTTGCGGGTACTCCTGCAGTAATGCCGAAAACTCCTGCCTTTCCTTGGGTGGTAGATGAGAAAGCTTAGTCTGGAGATCATTCATGATATCAGGATTCTTCCCCAAACTATCACTCAGGCTCATACTGCATGGGAGAGCTTCACTTGCAGACTCGGGTGAAACAGCTACAGTGCAGACTGGATTATTTTCGTCCCGCCTGTGATATAACTTTAGCATGTTAATGTGACATAGTTGCTTCCTCTTTCTACGATCTGGTGTGGCGATGACATAGTTGACATCACTGAGTTTCTTCTCCACGAAATAAGGGCCACTAAACTTGGCTTGAAGAGGTTGCCCATGAACTGGTAGCAGAATCAAAACCTGATCTCCTGGCTGAAAGTGGCGTAACCTGGACTTCTTATCATACCAAGTCTTCATCTTCTCCTGAGCAGCTCCTAAATTCTCTCTCGCCAGCTGTAAAGCAGTGGACAGCCGTTCTTTGAACTTCATCACATACTCCAGCAGGTGGACGTCATCTTCCTCCGACAGCCAGCATTCCTTGAGTAGCTTAAGGGGTCCTCTTACTTCATGGCCAAACAGTAGTTCAAAAGGTGAGAAGCCCAGTGATTCATTTGGAGATTCTCTTGCAGCAAACACAACGAATGGAAGACCTTTATCCCAGTCTTTCTGATGTTCCAAACAGTATTTCTTGAGCATCGATTTGAGTGTTTGATGATATCTCTCCAACGCTCCTTGGGTCTGGAGATGGTAAGCTGAAGACGTGATCTGGGTGATGCCCAACTCTTTCAGAGACTGCTTGAAAACATTTGACATGAAGTTACTTCCCCGGTCTGACTGTACCTCCTTGGGCAGACCAAACTTTGTGAAGAACCCCAGCATTTCCTTAACCACGTTCTTTGCTGAGATGTTTCTAAGTGGAATGGCTTCAGGATAACGAGTAGCCATATCAATCATGGTCAACACATAAGAAAATCCTGAAGAAGTCTTAGGAAGAGGGCCCGCAATATCCACCAACACACGGGTGAAAGGCGCCTCAAAAGGAGGAATGGGAACTAGAGGTGCAACCTTTTCGGTCTGATTACACTTCCCCACAACTTGACAGGTGTGACAAGACTTACAATACCAGGAAACATCCTGAAGATACCTGGCCAGTAGAAGTGTTTCAAAATGCGTGCCACAGTCTTCCTCACTCCAAGGTGTCCTGCCAAACTGGAATCATGAGCCACTCTAATGATATCCTGCCTACAAACACGAGGGATGACAACTTGATGTACAACCTCCCATTCACAGTCGGCTGATGCTGTTGGGGGTCTCCACTTCCTCATAAGTACTCCTGACTTTACATAATAACAAGTAGAAGCACCGGCTGACTCATCCTCACTGCAAGCAGAGTTAGCTAGACCTTTCAACTCAGGGTCAGCAACCTGCAACTCAACCAACTCTTGACGAGACAAATTATCAACACTACAGGGTACTGCCTCATCTGGTGAGTGGTCCAAATTAGCAAGAAAAGTGTCAGCTAGGATAACATCATCATCATCATTATCCTCTAAATCACCAGTAACTTTAGACTTAGCCCTAGTGACAGCACATGCAGGGAACACATCAGGGACATCACAATCCTGGGACACAGCCACTGGCTCACTAGACAACTGAGGAGCTGGACACACTTGACTTCCACCAATATCATTTCCAAGTAAGAAAGTTACACCTGACATTGGGAGTGTCTCAACCAAACCAACCATAACGGAACCATTAACAAAACCAGACTCTAAATTCACTCTGCACAGAGGGACAGAGAAGTAATTATTCCCTACACCTTGTAAGATTACAGTTTCATCAGAGGAATTAACATTAGAGCCTAGAACACTGGTCAGCATAAGGGATTGGCAAGCACCTGTATCACGATATATTTTAACTGATTTCCTGTCATTACTGTCCAGAGGACTGACAAAGCCATCAGACAGGAAATTAGCACATGAACTCTTGAGAGTGTCACCCACGTTACTGCTCAAAAGAGGAGCTCCATCATGAGAATTTAAGTTACCCACAAGGCAGGTTCAGTTAACTCAGTTAAAGAATTCTGGGAACTCTCAAGAGTGGACACTAGACCAATTGACTGAATATTTAAAGACTCCTTTTTGTTCACATCACGCTGTCTCCTGAAACATCTCTCCGTAGTATGACCAAGCTTACTACAATAAGTACATTTACTTTTCTGAAATCTAGAGGTGAAGCTGGTATTTACTTCCTGAGAAACATCATCCTTATTCTCTTTCCTGTTACCTGTACTCTGAGTAGAGGCAACGTACTTACTCTCAGCTTTCCCTTTTTCTCTAGAATATCTCTTGTGAGTGAGAACATACTCATCAGCTAAAACTGCAGCATCAGACAAATTATCTATTCTTTTCTCATCGAGATATAGGCTTACATCTTTATAAATACACCTCTTGAAATCCTCCAGCAAAATCATCTGCTTAAATTTACCAAAATCAGAATCCACATTCTTAGAATTTAACCACTGCTCTAACAGATCTTCTTTGATTTTTGCATACTCAACATGGGATTGCTTATCTTGCTTGTAAGTTGTCCTAATTTTACTCTATAGGCTTCAGGAACAAGCTCATAGGCCTTAAGAATCAAGCTCTTAACTACATCATAATTATCACATTGATCCTGAGGCAAAGATGCATAAGTTACTTGAGCTTTACCGGTGAGAACAGTTTGAAGGAGTACTGGCCAATACTCCTTAGGCCAATTAAAACCTGTAGCTACCCTCTCAAACAACTGAAAATACTTTGTTAAATCAGATTCATTAAAAGGAGGGACAAGTTTAACATTTTTAGCCACATCAAAATCATCAGAGCAAGATGATCCAGTTCCACCTTGTTTCATGCGATACTCATGGTCTGCCTGAATCCTGGCAAGTTCAACTTGTGCCTGTATCTGTGCCTCCTGAATCCGTGCCTGAGATTCCGCCTCCTTAGCCTGAGACTCAGCCTCCTTGGCACGTGCTTGAAATTCAGCTTCCTTCACACGAGCCTCCTGCAGGGCTAGCTGTAACTTAGCTAATTCAATCTGCGTTTGCTCATTTGGAGGAGTTACATTAAACAAGCTTTTATTAATCATGCCAACAATTTGATCTTTAGAATGATGAGAGTGAACTGCAATTCCCAATTGTTGAGCAACAAGCTTAAGTTCATTCTTTGTTCTGTTTTCTATATCACACACTGTTTGCACATTTGACAAAAAATCCCTGGCTTCATCAAGTGTAGAAATAGTAGCCATCATGAATATATCACAGTCACAAAATATCAAACAATATCCTTATGATAATATCCTGAATATCCTGATATGAGGTCGCCAAATTTATGTTACGGAACAGAGAAAGATAATGTACACTTTAAGTGAGAATACGAAGAGTCACTACTGTCCCGTAAAGTTCCAGGTTCAAAACAAAAGAGTTAGGTAAAATTACAAGTTAAAGTTTAATGCTTAAACTAACAACAAAACATTCAGGACTCATAAGGATAATGTAATGGCAAATAAGCAGGTTAAATATATGGTTAACTGCAATAGCCTCTATTAACACGAAATTAGTAAGAGTAAATTTATCTAAGTCAGCCCTGATAAAATGAGATACCAGATAATACTCAGTGAATGCCAGATAAATAATTACAGATACAAACTATTATCAAAAATGACTGACATAAAGAACCCTACATGAATTACAAAAAACTTCACTAGGCCTACAAATTAAACTTATGCTATACAGTACAAGAAAAAATGCAACAACAGTTATACTCAAATTACACACAGCTGCTAGATGGTTGGAGATTTCTTGAGCACTCACAATAATAATATCTGTACAGGGGAGGACAGAGATGTGAACAAAATGAGGAGCAGATCTAAGTGGCAACGATGCAGAGACTGAGCTCATTATATAGGGGCCGGCAGAGCCTGACACAACTTGTAAGAGGGACGCGCAAATGAAGCCATGGGGACAGAGAGCTGAAAATCCCGCAAAGTATAACAGAGATGTCGACTTACTCTACTATAACGGTAGAAGGGGGAACAGAGTCAGAACACTCTCGAGATCAAACAATCACCACACTGTGCGTTAAAAATACACAAAGCATGATGATAACAGAGTCTATGTAAAAATATATATATATATATATATATATATATATATATATATATATATATATATATATATATATATATATATATATATATATATATATATATATATATATATATATATATATATATATATATATATATATATATATATATATATATATATATATATATATATATATATATATATATGAATGTGTGTGTGTGTGTGTGTGTGTGTGTGTGTGATAAACAAAAATCACCTGTATTGATTTGGGAATGATCTGGAAGGCAAAATTTGGCCGCTTTCAAAACACACCTAAGTAGCAATTTATTACATTAAATGAATTACATTTTATGCCTACAGATAAGTTAGAGATGCATCTTTGCTGTATTCCTTTTCATTCCCTATATGAAAAGAGGAGAGAGACAGAAATAGCGAGGAGTTGTAAAAAAAAGTGAGAGAGGAGAGAATGGAGGAAGGAGGGAGAGAAGGTCAGCGGGCTGAGGGGAGTTAAGTGGAGGTGATATAAGAGATGGGAGAATGGGAATGAAGAGTGATTACATGAAAAGGGGATGAATGAGGTATGAAACAAGGAGATGCAGGTGAGGATGAAGATGAAAGCAGAGAAAGACAGCGAGAGAAAGGAATATCAGAGGGTAAGTTTCTTGGGTACAAATCCAAAATACCCCTCCCCCCCTTGTTACTGCAGTACTGGACTGGTGGAACGACAGGAAAACTGCGCCTTGAAATACAGGAGGGTGTCAGACACCACGAGTAAAGAGGACACAGATACGGAATAAGCATTTTTCGGCAATGAGAAGAAATAAGATGTGAAAGTGACATATGAATATACTTTACCGTCAGGTGGAAACGAAAATTTTTTTTAGAAACGTAGGAGTCACACAGGCGACAGAGAAGGAAATATGAGATAAAATGAAAAATGTGAGAAATAAGAAATAACATTAATGGATGATGAATAAGTGTGGGGTGAGAGGAAATATTTAATACGGGTGAGGATTTAAGATAAAATTAATAATCATAACGTGTAAAGAAGAATTTGTAATGTAATTGTAAAGAGAATATTGACGGAGGAAAATCAGAAAGCAAGACAAGGCACTGGGCACTCTCCTGAATAAAGGGAATCACTATTCATGTATATCACTTTGGAGAGAAAAAAGGTAGCAGAAAACAATAATAGTGATATAAAACAAAATAATGATAATCCACAGTCAACATAAAGAAGGCAGTAAAATTATAAGAAAATGACAGGGAAGAAGAGTTAAGATGGACCAGCCAACAACACGACACCTTACAAGTCTTTCATTTATCGCCTGCAAACAACAGACCTGCCTTAATGTGTGACTCAGTATCTCCTGGGTTAGGCAGCGTGACGTCGAACAAAGAACCTGATGAAATGGTGGATGTAGAACAGATAAAATACCGGTGTGTCTTTACAAGTGTAAATGTCAATGGACTGTCTTCAAATTCACCAGTGAGGCCCAGTCATGTAGTCGGGTGAGAGGGTTTTGTCACTGCCACTAAAAAAAAAAAAAAAAAAAAAAGTTTCTATCAAACACCCGAACCAAAGGCAGCAGACTCAGGAATAAGTGATGGAGCACAGCATAAAATCTGTGTCAACACATAGATGAGTTGTGAGGATCAGAGTTGTGGAGGAAATTTATTATATATATCTAATATACTACATAAATTTAAAATATTCTTTTTGGATTTTTTTTTCCACCCGACCTCCCGTCACTCTCACCTCCACTTCCTCCTCCTCCCGCTCTCCATTGCTTCAGAAGTCTTTTTCTTTTTTCCACCAACACTCAAACCTTTTCTCCTTCCCCTTGTCTATTCTCAGCCGGGATAATACGAATGATAAGGTAAAGTTGTATATTACATACAGTTACAGCCGTCCAGATTCAATTATACGCACACATGCAGTCACGTGAACAAGCAATTTACTTTTACTTCCAGTCTGTACTTAGGCATATAATACTGTATGTGTACATGCAAACACGCACATACCACCACATATACACGGATTTATATGCACACAACCATACATAAAATGAACTGTAGGTTACTAAAAATCAGCTAAGAAGATACAATTTTACACATATTCCGTCGAAGGCAAACCACACACACACACACACACACACACACACACACACACACACACACACACACATTCATATCAAAGCACAGAGAGAGAGAGAGAGAGAGAGAGGAGGGGGAGGGGATAAAAGGAATCAGGAAGCAGGGAATACTACCAGTAACAGATGTCATGATCCTTATTCTTGCTACCATCTGACTAATTCATTTAAATATATCTTTCATACTTGCAGAGTTAAAGAGAGTGTTTCTACCCCTTCACTACGAGGGTTGCCCCAAAGTTGAATAAATTGTTTGGACTTAGAATGAATGAAAAACAAAAAGAAAATCGTCATTTGGTGGAACAAGTTAGGCCTGATATCCAAGTTTATCTTTGTACATCCAGGCATGCGTATTTTCATTCACTCGTATATATAAACGTCCAGAAATCCGACTGAGTGAAAGATAAAGGGTAATATTGGAAGATGAACGTGCTGAGCTGTTTGAAGGAAGGCTTACCTGTTTCATATTGACCTGGTTCTCACATTTCTATCTGTTTTACCTTCCTTTTTTACCTCATACCTCCGCGTTTATCCTTACATTCTCTCTCTCTCTCTCTCTCTCTCTCTCTCTCTCTCTCTCTCTCTCTGACCATGATGGGGCCGTAAGGACTAACGTCTGGGGTTAGGAAAACTAACGAAAGTAACATGAAACTCACACAAAACTCCCCCAACCACTAGCACCCTGATGACTCTACTACGACTATATACCCACACGAAAAGTTAACAACCGGGAAAGTCCCCTGTATAACACTGTACCTCCTCTGTTCAGTAATAGTCATATATACAGTATTATCCTCGTATTATTTGTATTCACCCTCCTCCATTCTCAACTGATGCCTCTCCTCTTTGTACTAAACACCGTTGTCTGTCTTACCTAGCCTTCACCCAAATTACTCGTATTTCTACTGCACACACACACACACACACACACACACACACACACACACACACACACACACACACACACAGAGAACGCGTTTCTTTGCCTCAAACTTGCCTTGCAGACTTCCCTTACACACCTGCCTCACACACCTGCGGCAACAGCAGTCATAACAGAGCAGGACTGTTTCTGTGGCAAGCGAAATGTCCTCCTTATCTCAAACTAGTCGTGCTGAGAATACACTAACCAGGGACGCTACACACACACACACACACACACACACACACACACACACACACACACACACACACAATTACAAAGACTTTAACTTAAACAATTAACTCTAACTTATTTATTCTATTAATATATATACTCAACTAATGAAAAGACAATTTAATTTATATAATTTAGCTGTAATCTGTGTAATCATTGATACGCACCATTTTTGTTGACTCTAAGACTGACACGTGGTTACGCAGTCAAACAGGCAGATGGATAAACAGATCAACAGACATTAAGAAGACACACACCAACACTGATATATGACAACAGATAATACGACAGAACTGCAGGCGTATGAGGCGAACCCAGTGAAAGAAGAGTGGAAGAGAGGACAGGAGGGAGAAAAATGGGACAAAAAGGTTAGGCTAATTCGGCTCATTATGTTGTTGGTGGAATGAGAGGAAAGGAGAGGAAAGGATGGAGGGAAGGAGGGAGGATAAGTGAGGAAAGTGAGGGGGGGACCAAAGGAGGGAAGAAAAGCATAGAAGAGATGGAAGGATAGGAGAAAAAATGAAAAAAAAAAAAAAAAAAGGATGAAAGATTAGAGAATTGATGAAACGTGAGTCTGGGCGATAAGGTGTTGGTATGGGGCGTATATGTGGCATAAAGGCGGGATAATACTCTTATATCAGTCCAATCACTGAAATAACTTACGCTTACCTGAGCCAAAATAATCCGCTATTGACCATAAAAGAATTCCTTACTGTGACTCCACCACGGAAAGGGTCATTCAAGAGTGATTATAACCTTTTCATTGATAACGCTTTCCCTCACGTGTATCAGAAACTTTGCCATTTTTACATAAGTCATGCAAGTTGCACTCTCTCTCTCTCTCTCTCTCTCTCTCTCTCTCTCTCTCTCACAGTCGCCTCCTCCAGCTTGTGTGTCTCACGCTATGTGCCTTTCCTTGTGGACACTGATATATTTGGTCGTCACTGTCTTTTCACCGTTGCTTACCTCTTTTCTCTCGTTGGTACATATCTATATCTACATCTATATCTACATCTATCTCTCTGCCTATCTATCTATCTATCTATCAACAAAACATACATAAAGACTGATAGATAGATAGATAGATTTTATCTATTAGCCAATCATCCATTCCATTATTGCTCTGAAACGTATGTGTCCGGGGCTAATCTGCTTAGTTCAGACTTTAAGGCACAGAACGATGCTCGACCCTGACTGGCAGGCTGTAAGTAATTAATCCCAACAGCCTCATCGAATGTAAGCTCTTATGGCCCACACCCGACAGGAGCGCCTTAACTCACTACACTGCCAGACGTCCATTTGGGTGCATGGTTACCCTCCACCGTAGTAGCCGGTTTCCACAAATCATTGATGGTATTTATCCATATACCCCAACACACACACACACACACACACACACACACACACACACACACACACACACACACACACACTGTACAAAGAATGAAAAGATGAAAGATACGAGGTAGAAGCTGAGAGATGTAAAAGTAAAATGCGGGAAGTGAGTAAGATGGAAGAGATACACGAAATGGGATGAACGAGAATGTGATGGAACATGCGCAACTAAGGTTGACACAGGAAGAAGTAAATAAGAATGGGTGAGAAATTGTAGTGTAGGTCAGGCATGAAAGTTCAAAGAGAAACCTGGAGCAAGAGAAGAGATGAAAACTACGTGATGATTATGATGATGATGGTGTGTGTGTGTGTGTGTGTTTGTGTGTGTGTGTGTGTGTGTGTGGAGAGAGAGAGAGAGAGAGAGAGAGAGAGAGAGAGAGAGAGAGAGAGGTACTTATACCTCTACAATTTCATGACACACAACCAATCCATTCATCAAGCTGCTCTCCAGTGACCATAACCCCTGCCATAAATCCCACAAGCAGTAAGCAAGAGGGAATTTAAAGCGAGCGATAAATCCTCCACGTATCGGTCCCGTCAGTGTGGTGTGTCGATGCAGTGATATAACGTGTCAAGGGAGGGTCGTGGTGCAGGTATATGATGGTACAATGGGGTACAGGATGGTATAAAAGGTGCAGGATGGTACAAGAGGTACAGGGTGGTAAATGAGGTGCAGGATGGTAGAAGTACAGGATGGTATATGAGGTGCAGGATGGTACAAGAGGTACAGGGTAGTAAAAGAAAAACAGGATGGTATAAGAGGTACAGGATGGTATATGAGGTGCAGGATGGTACAAGAGGTACAGGGTGGTAAAAGAAGTACAGGATGGTATAAGAGGTACAGGATGGTACAAGTGGTACAGGAGGAAGGAGGGGGAAGGTACAAAGCATATAAATGTTGGTCGCGGTAGGTAAACATGCTAATGACGTCTCACCGGATCCTTAATGAGGATACAAAGGTTTATCGTAATTTATTTTACCTTCATTAAATCCTTCATCTTATGCTGTGCAAATAATCTTTGAAAACTGACATTTAAAGAACTAATTAATTATTGTTTTGCTCTACCTGTGTTTCGATGTTTCTTAATATATCTGTAAATACTTGTAATCCTTGCTTCTCTTAAACATTCTGCCTGCGAGAGTTTACAATTTGCTTCCTGTTTCTTGACTACACACACACACACACACACACACACACACACACACAAACTTCCATTAAAACATCATAATAATACTTAACAATTATACCTTCAGATAATCGTCGCAAACATTTCACCGGACCTCAGTGAGTTCAAAATTGATATAAAAACATCATCCGTTCTGTAGTAATAAAAAAAAAAAAAAGGGAAAAGATAGTTCTACTCAAAGGTGTAGAGTGATACAAAAGGCCATTAAATCCTCCCTTCTTCCTGCAGACAATTTACGAGATAAATATGTTCAGTTAAAATACTATAGAGACAGTAATATTCATTTAGGCTGACAGAAAAAAAAAAAAAATCGCCGCATTAACATGGTGGTTGCTTTTACTCCCTCGGGTTGAAAGAAAGTGTAAAATTCCTGTCTCTGCCTCCACACTATCACATTCTATTAAATCCCTCCACTACCACACATCACTCCTTGGTTGAATATAGCTGTGTGGTGGTGACACGGTGGACTCTTCACTACGAGGACGTACTCAGTTATCACATTTTTAACCTGGAAATATCGTGCCGAGCTGAGATATTCTCTTGGATTTACAGAGTTTCCACACAGACACACACACACTCGCTGGCGCAGTGGTAACGTTCTCGCTTGCCATGTGGTAGACGGGAGTTCGCGCCTCGCTCAGGTTGTGAAAAGTTTTACTGACGAAGTGGGTGGTCACTGTCCCCCTTGAGCAAGGGGACGGGTGTGTGCGTGTGTGATGGTCACAGCCTTGCCCTTAGATCGGACTATATGAGCTCTCAGCTCCCTTCCGGGAGGGTAAAAGCTGACGGTCACGACCATCAAGTGATCCTGACCAACCCGGTGAATTACACACACACACACACATCGTGGCGACAAAGCTAAGTCGGTAAGAGTATAGTATTCTTATCCCCAAATTCACATGAGGAGAAATTCCCTCGAGTATAAAATAAATAAATAAATGTTTCTTGTGAAAAAAAACAAAAACAGAATCGTACTTTTTTATGCATAGGCTTGAAAAATTATGGCATAAATTAAAAAAGAAATGGGATATTAAGGTATATTTCATGCATATGCAGGAAAGAAATAAAGTAGTTGGTGAATGAGAGATAAAAGGAAAATTCTTGTAATTAGTGTATGTGATATAATAATACTACAGAAAACGGAAAATAATATGGCACTCCTTCAGCTGATGTAGAATATAAGTAAAGGATGAGAGAGAGAGAGAGAGAGAGAGAGAGAGCTGTTATGGTATCGCTAATGGCATGTGAGTAAGTCTGGAAAGTATATCAGACACATTCTTGGGTAGACAAAGGTGACGTAACATATGAAGGAAGAAAAAACGGCTCACCGAATGGGCAGGCAAAAAAAAAAAAAAAAAAAAAAAAAGAAAGGACAAGCCCCCCCCCCCAAAAAAAAAAAATGTTATCCTTAATGCATTTGGTAAATAATAATTCTTTTTTTTTTTTGTATGTGACACACTTCTTGGCAAAAAAAAATTGAAGTGAAAAATGATGCACCAGATTCACAATTTGAAGAGAGAGAGAGAGAGAGAGAGAGAGAGAGAGAGATCTGTAACCCTCGTACGTCAGTAACACATAAAAGTGTAATATTTTAATGCCAGGACAGAGCGTAGTCCAACAAATTATATATATCTATCTATCTATCTATTGCCAGACGCCTCAATCCCGTTTGGGGTGGCCACAAACAAATCGCCTCCAAGTCGCCCTGTCCCCCGCCATTTCACTCCCCTGCTCCCAACTCACACCCCCCTCTCTCATATACCTCTCCACCCCATCTCTCCATCTCATCCTCGGCCTCCCCCTCCCTCTTTCCCCCTCCACCTCACACATACACTCTCTTCGTCAGTCTTTCACCCTCCATCCCCTCCACATGGCCAAACCACCTCAGTGTGTTCCTCCTAACGCTTCCTATCACATCCACATCAACACCACAACGCTCCTTTATATCATCATTCGTCAGCCTGTCTCTCCATGTGACTCCACAGGCTCCTCTTAGATAACTCATTTCCACGGCTCTCACTCTTGACTAGTGTCCTTCCAACAATGTCCAAGCTTCACTTCCGTACGTTAGAGTTGGTATCACAATACTGTCATGTAGTAACTTTTTCACTTCCATGCTCACTTCCCTGTTTCTTATCACTGCTTTCAAAGAACCAGCAACCTTTCTTCCCTGCTGTACCCTTTCAAGCACTTCACCCTCCAAACCTCCATCCTTACTCATCACACTACCCAAGTACTTAAACGTACTCACATTTTCCAATTCCTCACCATCCAACCTCGCTGTACATTCACTGACTTCACCTCTCTCAAAGACCATCACTTTACTCTTCCCTACATTCACCTTTAGATTCCGTTTCTTACACACTCTCTCAAACTCATCCACCAAGCCTTGCAGCTCCCCTTCGTCTTCACTCAACAACACAGTATCATCTGCAAACAACAGTACAGGGAGTTTCCAAACACTATCCTCTCTCACCAGGGCCACTCCAACATCCACTACCCTACCTTGTACCTCTTTTATTACCCCATCCATGTACAGATTGAACAACCATGGAGACATGACACATCCCTGTTTCAACCCAACTTTCAAAGAGAAAAATTCACTTAGTTCAACATCCACATGCACTGCAACCTTCGCACCATCGTACATACTCTTCACAGCATTCAACAACTTCCCATCTACTCCATATACTCTTAACACTTTCCACAATCCTAGTCTATCCACCCTGTCATATGCTTTCTCCAAATCCATGAAAGCTGCATACAACTTCTTTCCCTTCTCTAGAAACTTTTCCACTAAAGATCTGAGAATGAATATCTGATCTACACAACCTCTTCCCTTCCTAAAGCCTCCCTGTTCTTCTCCAACTAATTTCTCTGTTCTTTCTCTAACTCTGTCAATAAGTATCCTACCATACACTTTCCCTATTATACTAAGAAGACAAATGCCCCTATGATTACCACACACTTCTTTTTCCCCTTTTCCTTTGTACAAGGGAATAATTATACCTGACCTCCAATCCTCCGGGACTCTACCTTCGTCCCAGGCCAATCTGCACATCTTCCACATCCATTCTACTACTATCTCTCCCCCATGCTTCAGCATTTCACCACACACTCCATCAATTCCTGAGGCTTTCCCTGATTTAACTTTCTTCATTGCTTCCACAACTTCTATCCTACTGATATATATATATATATATATATATATATATATATATATATATATATATATATATATATATATATATATATATATATATGTATATATATTGTTACGGAACAGAGAAAGATAATGTACACTTTAAGTGAGAATACTAAAAATCACTACTGTCCCGTAAAGTTCCAGGTTCAAAACAAAAGAGGTAAAATTACAAGTTAAAGTTTAATGCTCAAACTAACAACAAAACATTCAGGACTCATAAGGATAATGTAATGGCAAAAAACAGGTTAAATATATGGTTAACTGCAATAGCCTCTATTAACACGAAATTAGCAAGGGTAAATTTATCTAAGTCAGCCCTGATAAAATGAAATTACACTGGGTATTGCTCAGTTAATGCAAGATAAATTATTACAGATACAAAATATTATCAAAAAAGTCTGACAAAAAGAACCCTTACATAAATAAAAAAAAAAACTCACTAGGCCTAAGAATTAACCCTATGCTACACAGCACAAGAAAAAATGCAATAACAGTTATACTCAAAGTACACAGCTGCTAGATGGTTGGAGACTTCCTGAGCACTCACAACAATAACTGTACAGGGGAGGACAGAGATGTGAACAAAATGAGGAGCAGATCTAAGTGGCAATAATGCAGAGACTGAGCTCATTATATAGGGGCCAGCAGAGCTTGATACAACTTGTAAGAAGGACGCGCAAATGAAGCCTAGGGGACAAAGAGCTGACAATCCTGCTCTGAACAACAGGAAGGACGACTTTACTATAACGGTAGAAGGGGGGGACGGAGACAGAACACGCTCGTGATCAAACAGGCAGCACACTGTACGTTAGAATTACACAAAGGATGATGAAATCATAGGCTATGTAACACCTCCCCACAAAGAAAAAGAAATTTACAAAGGAAATTTCTTATTACTCTAAAACAATATGTCTAAAGTCTAGATTAGCAATCTGCAATAACATTTTCTTTCCCCTTGACGTGTTGTATGTCTAATGAATACTCCTGAAGAAGTAGACTCCATCTTGTCAATCTCTGATTTTTATCTTTAAACTTACTAAGGAATTTCAGTGGGTTATGATCGGTATAAATGACTATGGGGTCAAAACCAGAACACAAATAAAATGAAAAATGCTGTAAACCCAAAATCAAGGCCAAAAGCTCTTTCTCAATAGTGGAGTAGTTCTTTTGAGGTGGAGTGAACTTCTTACTGTAATAAGATACAGGGTGTTCAATACCCTGATCATCCTCTTGCAGCAAAACAGCCCCAGCTCCTGTATCACTTGCGTCAACAGCCATCTTAAAAGGCTTAGCAAAATTTGGAGTAGCGAGCACTGGCTGACTTAATAGGATTGCTTTAAGTTTGTTGAAAGAGGATTCACAGTTATCAGTCCATGCAAATTCAACTCCCTTTTTCAGTAGGTCTGTAAGTGGTGATACAAGAATTGAAAAGTTAAGAACAAATCTCCTGTAATAACCTACCATTCCCAAAAATCTTTGTAGCTCTTTCCTACTTTTAGGTCTGGGAAGATCACTTATAACCTGAACCTTAGCTCCTGGTGGTGCAACATGTCCATCACCAATTACGTACCCAAGGTACTGAACCTTAGCTTGACCAAACTCACACTTTGATAAATTAGCTACAAGATTAGCCTGAACTAAACACTCAAGAAATTTACTGACATGGCATAGGTGATCTTTCCAGTTGTCACTGAAGATTAATACATCATCAATATAAACAACACACCCTGCCAAACCCTCTGTTACAACATTCATGAGCTTCTGAAATGTGGCTGGTGCATTCTTCATACCATATGGCATTACCGAACATGCAAAAGTCTTTCCTAGTGTTACAAAACATGAGATCTCCCTAGCACGTTCAGTCATAGGTACTTGCCAGTATCCCTTTAACAAATCAAACTTACTTATGTACCTAGCCTTTCCGATCTTGTCTATGCAATCTTCCACGCGAGGGAGAGGGTAAGTGTCTGTTTTGGTTATCTGATTAACACGTCTGTAGTTGATGCAAAGCCGCTGTGACCCACCTGGCTTAGGGACTAGAGTGACAGGAGAACTCCACTCGCTCTGACAGGGCTCAATCATCTTGTGGTCCAACAGGTAGCCAAGCTCCTTCTGGATGAGAGGAACTTTCACTGGGTTCACACGGTAAGGAGGCAGTTTAATTGGCTTTGCGTCTCCAACATCGACATCATGCATCAACACAGTAGTTCTTCCTGGAGTGGTACGGAACACTTGCGGGTACTCCTGCAGTAATGTCGAAAACTCCTGCCTTTCCTCGGGAGGTAGATGAGAAAGCTTAGTATGGAGATCATTCATGATATCAGGATTCTTCCCCAAACTATCACTCAGGCTCATGCTGCATGGGAGAACTTCACTTGCAGACTCGGGTGGAACAGCTATAGTGCAGACTGGATTATTTTCGTCCCGCCTGTGATATAACTTTAGCATGTTGATGTGACATAGTTGCTTGCTCTTTCTACGATCTGGTGTGGCGATGACATAGTTGACATCACTGAGTTTCTTCTCCACGAAATAAGGACCACTAAACTTGGCTTGAAGAGGTTGCCCATGCACTGGTAGCAGAATCAAAACCTGATCTCCTGGCTGAAAGTGGCGTAACCTGGACTTCTTATCATACCAAGTCTTCATCTTCTCCTGAGCAGCTCCTAAATTCTCTCTCGCCAACTGTAAAGCAGTGGACAGCCGTTCTTTGAACTTCATCACATACTCCAGCAGGTTGACGTCATGTTCCTCCGACAGCCAGCATTCCTTGAGTAGCTTTAGGGGTCCTCTTACTTCATGGCCAAACAGTAGTTCAAAAGGTGAGAAGCCCAGTGATTCATTTGGAGATTCTCTTGCAGCAAACACAACGAATGGAAGACCTTTATCCCAGTCTTTCTGATGTTCCAAACAGTATTTCTTGAGCATCGATTTGAGTGTTTGATGATATCTCTCCAACGCTCCTTGGGTCTGGGGATGGTAAGCTGAAGACGTGATCTGGGTGATACCCAACTCTTTCAGAGACTGCTTGAAAACATTCGACATGAAATTATTTCCCCGGTCTGACTGTACCTCCTTGGGCAGACCAAACTTTGTGAAGAACCCTAACATTTCCTTAACCACGTTCTTTGCTGAGATATTTCTAAGTGGAATGGCTTCAGGATAACGAGTAGCCATATCAATCATGGTCAACACATAAGAAAATCCTGAAGAAGTCTTAGGAAGAGGGCCCGCAATATCCACCAACACACGGGTGAAAGGCGCCTCAAAAGGAGGAATGGGAACTAGAGGTGCAACCTTTTCGGTCTGATTACACTTCCCCACAACTTGACAGGTGTGACAAGACTTACAATACCAGGAAACATCCCTGAAGATACCTGGCCAGTAGAAGTGTTTCAAAATGCGTGCCACAGTCTTCCTCACTCCAAGGTGTCCTGCCAAACTGGAATCATAAGCCACTCTAAGGATATCCTGCCTACAAACACTAGGGATGACAACTTGATATACAACCTCCCATTCACAGTCGGCTGATGCTATTGGGGGTCTCCACTTCCTCATAAGCACTCCTGACTTTATATAATAACAAGTAGAAGCACCGGCTGACTCTTCCTCACTGCAAGCAGAGTTAGCTAGACCTTTCAACTCAGGGCCAGCAACCTGCAACTCAACCAACTCTTGACGAGACAAATTATCAACACTACGGGGTACTGCCTCATCTGGTGAGTGGTCCATATTAGCAAGAAAAGTGTCAGCTAGGATAACATCATCATCATCATTATCCTCTAAATCACCAGTAACTTTAGACTTAGCCCTAGTGACAGCACATGCAGGGAACACATCAGGGACATCACAATCCCGGGACGCAGCCACCGGCTCACCAGACAACTGAGGAGCTGGACACACTTGACTTCCACCAATATCATTTCCAAGTAAGAAAGTTACACCTGACATTGGGAGTGTCCCAACCAACCCAACCATAACGGAACCATTAACAAAACCAGACTCTAAATTCACTCTGCACAGAGGGACAGAGAAGTAATTATTCCCTACACCTTGTAAGATTACAGTTTCATCAGAGGAATTAACATTAGAGCCTAGAACACTGGTCAGCATAAGGGATTGGCAAGCACCTGTATCACGATATATTTTAACTGATTTCCTGTCATTACTGTCCAGAGGACTGACAAAACCATCAGACAGGAAATTAGCACATGAACTCTTGACAGTGTCACCCACGTTACTGCTCAAAAGAGGAGCTCCATCATGAGAATTTAAGTTACCCCTCAAAGCAGGTTCAGTTAACTCAATTAAAGAATTCTGGGAACTCTCAAGGGTGGACACTAGACCAATTGACTGAATATTTAAAGACTCCTTTTTGTTCACATCACGCTGCCTCCTGAAACATTTCTCCGTAGTATGACCAAGCTTACTACAATAAGTACATTTACTTTTCTGAAATCTAGAGGTGAAGCTGGTATTTACTTCCTGAGAAACATCATCTTTATTCTCTTTCCTGTTACCTGTACTCTGAGTAGAGGCAACGTACTTACTCTCAGCTTTCCTTTTTTCTTTAGAATATCTCTTGTGAGTGAGAACATATTCATCAGCTAAAACCGCAGCATCAGACAAATTATCTATTCTTTTCTCATCAAGACATAGGCTTACATCTTTATAAATACACTTTTTGAAGTCTTCCAGCAAAATCATCTGCTTAAATTTACCAAAATCAGAATCCACATTCTTAGAATTTAACCACTGCTCTAACAGATCTTCTTTGATTTTTGCATACTCAACATGGGATTGCTTATCTTGCTTGTAAGTTGTCCTAAATTTTACTCTATAGGCTTCAGGAACAAGCTCATAGGCCTTAAGAATCAAGCTCTTAACTACATCATAATTATCACATTGATCCTGAGGCAAAGATGCATAAGTTACTTGAGCTTTACCGGTGAGAACAGTTTGAAGGAGTACTGGCCAATACCTTTTGGGCCAATTAAAACCTGTAGCTACCCTCTCAAACAACTGAAAATACTTTGTTAAATCAGATTCATTAAAAGGAGGGACAAGTTTAAAATTTTTAGCCACATCAAAATCATCAGAGCTAGATGATCCAGTTCCACCTTGTTTCATGCGATACTCATGGTCTGCCTGAATCCTGGCAAGTTCAACTTGTGCGTGTATCTGTGCCTCCTGAATACGAGCCTCCGCCTCCTTAGCACGAGACTCCTGCAGGGCTAGCTGTAACTTAGCTAATTCAATCTGCGTTTGCTCATTTGGAGGAGTTACATTAAACAAGCTTTCATTAATCATGTCAACAATTTGACCTTTAGAATGATGAGAGCGAACAGCAATTCCCAATTGTTGAGCAACAAGCTTAAGTTCATTCTTTGTTCTGTTTTCTACATCACACACTGTTTGCACATTTGACAAAAAATCTTTGGCTTCATCAAGTGTAGAAATAGTAGACATCATGAATAAATCACAGTCACAAAATATCAAACAATATCCTTATGATAATATCCTGAATATCCTGATACGAGGTCGCCAAATTTATGTTACGGAACAGAGAAAGATGATGTACACTTTAAGTGAGAATACTAAAAATCACTACTGTCCCGTAAAGTTCCAGGTTCAAAACAAAAGAGTTAGGTAAAATTACAAGTTAAAGTTTAATGCTCAAACTAACAACAAAACATTCAGGACTCATAAGGATAATGTAATGGCAAAAAACAGGTTAAATATATGGTTAACTGCAATAGCCTCTATTAACACGAAATTAGCAAGTGTAAATTTATCTAAGTCAGCCCTGATAAAATGAAAATACACTGGGTAATGCTCAGTTAATGCAAGATAAATTATTACAGATACAAATTATTATCAAAAATGACTGACAAAAAGAACCCTTACATAAATCACAAAAAACTTCACTTGGCCTAAGAATTAACCCTATGCTACACAGCACAAGAAAAAATGCAATAACAGTTATACTCAAAGTACACAGCTGCTAGATGGTTGGAGACTTCCTGAGCACTCACAACAATAACTGTACAGGGGAGGATAGAGATGTAAACAAAATGAGGAGCAGATCTAAGTGGCAATAATGCAGAGACTGAGCTCATTATATAGGGGCCAGCAGAGCTTGATACAACTTGTAAGAAGGACGCACAAATGAAGCCTAGGGGACAAAGAGCTGACAATCCTGCTCTGAACAACAGGAAGGACGACTTACTCTACTATAACGGTAGAAGGGGGGGACTGAGGCAGAACACGCTCGTGATCAAACAGGCAGCACACTGTACGTTAGAATTACACAAAGGATGATGAAATCATAGGCTATGTAACTATATATATATATATATATATATATATATATATATATATATATATATATATATATATATATATATATATACTGTATATATATATATACTGTATATATAGTATAGTGCAGCGAACTGAGGCCAAAAAAAAAGATATAGAAAATTATAAATGATATTCATGCGTTTGGTAGATAAACAGATAACAGACAAAATTTTCCTTTCATGGAAAAAGTGAAAGGTAAAAAGAAAGAAAAAAACAGCACAGTGAATGGACAGGCATGAATAAAAGACGAAGGAGAAAAATGTCCTTAATGCTTGCAGTAAAGAAATCAATAAAAGGTGAACATTTTCTTGCCCAGACAAAAAGTATCGTGAGAAAGAAAAGAATAAATAGTGCACCAGGTCGACAAAAAAAAAAAAAAAATAATAATAATAATAAAATAAACTCAGAAGTTAAGGCGATAAATTTTGGAGGCCAGGGAGAGGCAAGCTTGATAATGTGCGTCTGTGTGTACACTTATGAACGTACGTGTGTGTGTGTGTGTGTGTGTGTGTGTGTGAGGGAGAGAGAGAGAGAGAGAGAGAGAGAGAGAGAGAGAGAGAGAGAGAGAGAGAGAGAATTTTTAGGCAAAATTCTGAGGCTTTACAGTATAAAGCAAGGTGGATAATGTATGAGTCTATGTGTACACTTACGACCGTGTGTGTGTGTGTGTGTGTGTGTGTGTGTGTGTGTGTGTGTGTGTGTGTGTTAATTCCGAGCCAAGTAGCGCCAATCCCTACACTTTTATGGTGAAAGGGACCCAGCTGGAAGGTATGCCAGCTGGAGTAAACACATTCAGCTACTGCCAATACCCTAAAAAAAAAAAAAAAAAAAAAAAAAAAGTGGCATAGGATAGTAGGTCATTGGCTTTTAGACTTTTTTTGATATAACGCCTGAAAGTAAAACACACACACACACACACACACACACACACACACACACACACACACACACACACACACAACTCCTCCTCCTCCTCCTTCTCCTCCTACTACTATTATATACTGTTAGTAGTACTGTACTACTATACTGCTCCAACTACTATTAGTACTGTAACTACTAACGAAGGGCAGAGTGTGGATATAAGTCTTTATGAGAAGTTTGGCTGTACTAACAATGGGGAAAAAAAAAAGAAAAAAGGAAGGTGGAGATACTAGTCCTTAGGAATAAATCTATCATCTAGAAATGGAAAAAAAAAAAAATGGAGTGGGAAAAGGGACACGAGTCGTCAGTAAAGTTTCGGATCGACTGTAAATGTGGTGCATTGGAGTTGTGGTATAATTCCATGCTTATTTGATAAGGTCAGGATGATGGTAATTCCGCGTCTGGGATTCTGCTGTCTCAAAATTTTTCGTTTTTTTCCGCCATGTCTCAATCGAAAATAATAATTCGTAATCACACCAAAAGCACTGTTATTTCAGCTACCATGTTAATTCCTTCAGTAAATCGAGTTTTTGTTATCACCCGCCTCTAGCAAGGTGAGGCAATGTAGCTTTTGTCGGTGTGTGAGTGCATGTGTGTACCTGATACCAAAATTTTTCAAAAAGTTGCAGTCAAATTTTCACCAAACCTTCAGGAAATAGCATGTGGATGTGCAGAAGCATGTTGCTTTTGGTGAGGATCTGATAAAAGACGACGGAATGCCAGCCGCCATATATTTATTTTTAATATGGAATAGCTTTTTGCGAAACGCAGGTGGCAGGTTCCGTAGAGTTTTGCTAATTTTCCTCGGACTGGTTTGCAAGAGGCTTGTATCTTAGCCAACAACATATTTTGTCAGGTAATCAGCATTCGACCACCCAATGCTTTTGTTTCATTTTTAAAGTTTTCTTACCACTGTCCTTCGTCGGAATAATCATTGTAGTTAAGTGGTAGGAAAAAATAATCAGCAACCCCTTTGGCACAATAAATGTTTGTATTCTTCAGGCCACTAAGTAAATGTAATCAAATCTGCAGCGACCCCTTCTAGGCCCGTATTCTAGTCGGATGAGGAAGCTCCCTAAAACCTCTCCTTAAGCTGTTTATTTTGTTTATTATATCTTACTGTTCTCTTCTGTGTTACGTAAACCCTCCCAGTATGTCATACTCTGCATAATTACCGTACATAAGTATATTAACTACCCATATCCAAAAATGAATCACTTCTGAACAGGCTTTAGGAGCTTCCTGAATCGAGGAGAATACGACTTCTATACATCTTTTCCATGTGACGTCACGAGTCATGTGACTTGTTTACGACGCTACATTGGACAGTAAATTATCGGAAGTCTAGAGAGAGAAAACTGAAGATTCCACAATGGTATTCCACTGCTGTGCCTTTGGCTATAAGACAAGGCAGAAAACTGGAAGTGGGGTACACTTGTACCGGTTTCCAGCCAATGAGGAAAGGCGGTATAAGTGGACAGGTGCCGTGAAGAAGGAGAATTGGTAGCTGACGGCCTATTCCCGCCTCTGTAGCAAGCATTTCATATCAGGTGAGCCGATGATTTGTGAATAAATACGGGCATATTTATCATTCTTTGCAGCTGCAGATGTCACGGAATATCCTAATTATGTTAATGTCACAGAGTAAAAGACTCACATGGCCACGTGTGTGCGTGGGAAAAGAGGGGGAGGGTCAGTGTCACAGACCTTGTTTTGGTATTATTCCAGAGTTTCACTCAAACGAAATCGGGCATAATCTATATCCTCCATAGCAGTGATGATCAAGAATGTTAGATGCGTAAGTAAAACTGATTAAATTACATGTTAGGTCATACTGAAGGTTAGGTTAGGTAAGGTTAGGTTAGGTTAGGTAAGGTTAGGTTAGGTTAGGTTAGGTTAGGTTTAACCTTAAATTTGTATTTTTTCAATGTTTTTCAGTGTAATTCATTTGAAACTGATATTTGTGTCATGGTGGATGACTTTAATAGGTGTGCAGTACAGAACACTATTGAACACTTTAGTGTAAAATTATAACATACCACTGTGAGTCTGTATGCTAAACTATGTTTCAGTTACAACTAAAGCTTAATTACTAGTACTACTACGTATAATTTTCAGGTTTATTGCTCCACTGAAAGCCAAACTGCCAATACATGTGTCAGTTAAATATACATTTTTCACTGAGTACAAAAATACTTTAATCACAATTGAGAGGATAAATACTGTACTTATGTCAACAGCCCTTTATATATAGGTATGTACTATGACGTTCTTGTTAATGTAAAATGTAATATCATTAAAATTTTATTGCTGAAGTCTTTAAGTTTTATGTTGTTGTGTTCATCATTCATCGGCATGAAATAAATGACCTTAATTTAAATTTGTGCCAATGTTATGTGTCAGTTGCACTGTAAAAGTTAACTTGGCAGTTTTGACATAGTGTCAATTATGCATTTTATATTAAACTATTTTAAACACATATATAGGCTGTGTGTATGTATCTAGGCCTATAATTATTGAATTTTCCTAAATGAGTAAATTTTTGGCAAGTTTTTGGAATCACACCTAACACACTGAAACTTAAAATTATCATTTTCCAGTGTTTTATAGTGTGATTGATTTGAATTTAATATTCATTTCTGTCGGAAATTACTTTTTTTTTACACCAAACCAAACTAATCCAAACAACCTAACCTAACCTAACCTAACCTAGGACCTAACTTGAAGATTAAGAAGAGAGAACAATTGCAGCAGGCCAATCGGCCGATGCTAGACAGCTCCCATAAAAGCGTGACTTATCTACCCTTCCTAAAATAGCCCATGCAGACCCATGCCAAGCAGCTCTCACAGGAGTGTGACCACAAGAATGACAAATTTTATATGCAACCTATACCTACTATATGCTTATGTAGCCTATGCTTGAAACTTTCTAGAGAGGGAGCAGCAACTACGTCACTTGGTAACCTATTCCATTCATCACCTAGTCGATTCACAGTGTATACAATCCCTACCCCTTGGCCCCATGTAAAAAAAATTGCTGACTACCAAGATAATTAACATATGCTAATCGCAGCTAGCTATATTACACATATACAATGTGAATGTCTGTGTACCCTGAGGGATGCCCTGGTTGAGCTTTGACGGGGTGTTCACCAAATACTAGTGATAGAGGTCACCATAGCTGAGATCTGGTTTCAGTCCCCAATCCTTGAAACTGGTGAACTTCTCACTAGATATGGTGTAAGGATCTAGCCCCAAACACTTTATCTTGTTCCTATACATATCTTGGTGGCGTCGATCCATATTTCTGGATATATCTGACAGTTCCATCTCTGACAGCCTTGTCTGGACAGCCACTACTGCGAGGAGTTTGTCGTCCAATATCGAGTTGTAAACAAAACCCAAGTGATTTCTGTGACGTCACTGGGAATGGTCTATAGTCGTGACGCGTGATTCTGAGGTTGTTTCTATCGTGCCCTGGCAACCTGCCATTCAAAAGTGCGTCAGATTTCGTGTATACTATGAGACGCATGTGATTCGTGTATAATATGTTCGTGTATAATAATATTCGTGTATAATATCTTCGTGCATAATAATATGATTCTTATGTAATATGATACGAAATCAGACGCACTTTTGAATGGTAGGTTGCCCGGGTACGATAATGACAACCTCAGAGTCGTGCGCCGCAGCTATAGTGACTGGGTTGAACATCACTACCAGTACAATATTTCTTGGCAAAAAAGCAGAACATTCACAACAAATTTTTGCAGAAGAGTAATAATAAAATGCCAGTATTATGCATGAAAAGCTAATTACTGCTACAATGTAAAATAAGATAGGAACGCTGGGGAGGGGGAATTTGCCACTATCGATTTGAAATACAGTTTGCCTATCAGAAGAGAGAGAGAGAGAGAGAGAGAGAGAGAGAGGGATGGGGGGGGGTAAGAGTTACTGTTTGCCAAAATAGCCATTACAGAGATTACGTATTCGGGCATTACAAAAAAAAAAAAAAAAAAAAATAGAGGGAGAGAGAAAAAGTCAAGGGATCGAACTATTAAGGCCACAAAATTTGGTTCCACCGATTTGTAATGGTGTTTTGGCCATCACGCGGTGGGGCCAGAACGGGTCTCGCCTTCCGTGTTATTAGTCCTCGTTCCCAGCACCATATTTTGCTGCCTGGCTTTCCACGCACTCATTGGTTTTTACACAGCTCTGCCTTCCACCTAGTGCCCGTATTTTTCTACAGTATTTTGTGGCACGGATCTGTGCGCAAGGGATTTTTTTTTCACGGATCTTTTTTTTTTTTTTCTCTTTGTGCATTTTTTTTGGGGGGACACTTTTCATTCTGGGTGCACTTCTTTTTTTTTTTACGGGTATGTTTTCCCTTCTTGGTGCATGAAAGTAAATGGTAATATTTCTTTAGGGATTAATCTAGTTTCCTTTTTTGCAGCATGGAATTTCCCCCCCCCCTTTTTTTACGGATCTGTGTATTTCTTCTACTGGCGCAAGTGAATACCATTATTTCTTCACCTAGCTGCGCATTTTGCATACTGCATGAGGGAAAATTATTTTTTCGAATCTTGCCTGAAGGCATTGTATTTTTTTTCCTTTTTTGTGAGGGGGGCTTGCACATACTATCTTCTTCCTTCGAGGAATAATTATTGTTGACATGGATACTCTTAATATGTTGTACGGTGAATAATTCTTATATACCAGGCTCCACATACCACAGCCTGGCGGTGGTGTGTGGGGCTGGGAAGGAGAACTGGTTATGGTACGTTAAGAACACGTGGCTGCACATAAAGGTACCACAGCCTGGCGGTGGTGTGTGGGGCTGGGAAGGAGAACTGGTTACGTAAAAAACACGTGGCTACACATAAAGGTACCACAGCCTGGTGGTGGTGTGTGGGGCTGGGAAGGAGAACTGGTTATGGTACGTTAAGAACAAGTGGCTACACATAAAGGTACCACAGCCTGGCGGTGGTGTGTAGGGCTGGGAAGGAGAACTGGTTACGTTAAGAACACGTGGCTACACATAAAGGTACCATGACAGCCGTGTAATGGCGGTGTGTGGGAATATGAAGAACTGTATTTTAAGGACAGTACTTAACATAGCAAGTCCCACACGCCAAGCTGTGGTATAATCGTGAGCAAAAGTTCATGAACAGTCCTCTGCCAGCGTTGTGTCCTCCCGTCCATATTTCTCATTCCTCCCCAAGCATTTGAGCACAGGCACCCTTCCTTCTCTCATTCTTTTGCTTTGTGCTTCATATCTCAGGCACATATAAATTATTAAACTGACATCGTTCATTGCTACAGCCTGCAGAGAATTCGTCGAAAAACTTTTGCACACGGCGGTGCCTCCGTGTGGAACCAGTGTACTTAGGGATCTGCATATACCGCCGTTTGCCTCCAGAGAATAATTATATTTCGCACTGGTTAGTGTATTTTGCCGTTTTGCCATGAGTAATCGATACTTTCGCACGGGTTTGTGTAATTTGCCGCCCCGCTATGAGGGAATACGTGTTACTTCTCACAGGTTTACGAATTCTACCGTATTGCTAAAAGAATATTTTACTTTCTTCAATACTGTTGCGTCTCATTGTAGTTTACTTCTGCTGCTACAAAACAATTTCACTCATTACAGAGGAGACCCATATTTAGTAGAGAGAAGGAGTTAATTAAGCCTGTATCTAACCCCTCTTAATTCTTCAAGTCTCTTCTGAACAAAATAAAATCGTGCGGCGGTAACAACAAAAATACGGCATCGCACAGAAAAGTTTGCTCTTAAAACCTGAGAGAAAAGATGTCGACAAGCCTATATTGTTGACGATCAATTGTACAACTATTTTTAGAGAACATATACAAAACGTATATTTAACCTGCATCCTACATTATACAGTGTAGTAAGGAACGATATAGAAAGGTGCTAAAGTTTTTATTTTTCCTGCACACACACACATACACACACACACACACACACACACACAAAGACGTTTTATTAACTTAATCTTCAGAAATTATCGTAAATAACTAATTTTTTTTTTACACCTTTTAGCTCTAACTTTTAATAGTACAGACCATTCACTTTAAAATGCTTCCATGTGTATTTTTTTATAATTGATACCGACGCGAGAATTACTCATTATTTTAATGTCCGTGTAACGTTTTTGAAATCGGGGATAATGTTTTTTCTATGTCAGCGACCTGAGACACACAGACAGATAAACAGACAGACGGAAAATAAGCTGGGCCTTTTACCTCTGCCACAACCGGATGAATAATGTCTCGGTGCACCAGGCACGAAATCGTTTGACTGACATGACACGAGCGGAAAACTTTAAGCAGCTTCGGCCAAAACATAATCTTACTCCAGGACCTAAAGAGTAGGGAATCAGCCTTTAAATCCTGCAGCTGTGGTAATAAAATATATATATATATATATATATATATATATATATATATATATATATATATATATATATATATATATATATATATACATTTAATGTGTCCGACTCCGGGAATAGGCTTAACAGCCTCCTTCCAAGACCCAGTAGTCTTCCTACATACCATACACCCCACATGTCACCACTTCGGCGCTAACACCCACCGTCCATATTGAATACATGCTAGGGCTCTCTTATACAGGACTGGTGTATTGGTATTAGCGGGGGTATTTTACATGTCGGAGGGTCTTCTGGTAGATCAATAAAGTATGATTTTTATGAAATTCAAATCCTTAAACTGTTCCCTGCTCCAGCAGGGATTTGAACCTGGGTCCTGTATATATATATATATATATATATATATATATATATATATATATATATATATACACTCTGACAGCCTAAAAGTGCCATCTCCCCAACTTGAATTCCGAATTGCTACGAAAGGTTAGCACTAAATTATGATGCTAGTCACCAAGAAGTGCTGAGGAACAAAATGTCCAGCCGTAGCACTACCGTTTCCTACTGAACTATGTCAGTTTACTTGCAACTTGCAGAAGCACAAAATGTTGGTTAAAGTGAAAAAGAATGTAGTTGCGGGAATTTCAGGTCAGTTCCCTCCGCTGTGGTGTGGTGTGGTGTGGGATGGAAATTTTGTGTGTTGTAGTGTAAGAATGCGATATGGTAAAGTATGTTGCGTGGTGGTGTGTGGTGTGTGGTGTGGTGTGGTGCTGTGTCAGGTTGTGTTGTGGGGTGTAATGTGAGGGAGATTTAGTGTGTTGTGGTGTGAGAGGATGATATGGAAGTAGCCTACCACGTTTCCGAAAATCACTTGTGAGAGACTGACGAGGCCACTCAGATGGAAGCTCCACCATTGATAATACATCAGAAGGATCATAATGCCTCTGTCATCTCTTGCAAACCACCTTTCAGTACTAAGGCATCCATTTAATTTCATTCCTGATGCCACCACGAAAGTTATTGTACTTATACTTCCCTCGCTGTGAAAAGAAAATAACAACAGCTTCATTAAAGTGAAGCTTTCATTGTCATTATTATTATTATTATTATGTTCTTGTTGTTGTTGTTGTTGTTGTTGTTGTTGTTGCTGCCGCTGCTGTTGTTGGTCCTAATGCTAGACTTTTTTATCCAGTTTTGGCAACACTCTTCGTAGCAAGGATAGAATCGATTCCCAATGAAGAGCTTAAATATGATGTTATGTTATTCTTCAAAGTGCCAAACGGCTTTATTTAGCAGATGCTAGAAGGGTTTACTCTCTCTCTCTCTCTCTCTTTCTCTATGACCTATGATGGCCTAACGTTACGTCATAAACTCTCTGTGTGTGCATACTCATCCACACACACACACACACACACACACACACACACACACACACACACACACACACACATATCTATCTATCTATCTACCTATCTATCTATATACTGTATGTATGTATATATATATATATATATATATATATATATATATATATATATATATATATATATATATATATATATATATATTACATGGAATTTGTGCAACCAGTGATTTCCTGAAATCCATAGGGAATTCGCGAAATATGTTTAAATTATAATAGGTTAACTAAGGCTAGGTTAGACTAGGATAGGTTAATCTGAGGTTAGGTTAGGCTAGGTTAATTAGGTTAGGTTTATGTAGATGAACGCTTAACATAACTTGGTACTGTAGTTATCTAAATTAACCTAAACCAACCTAACTAAAGTAGCCTAACCTAACTTAAACTTTACCCAGATTATCCCAGCCTAATTAAACAGCAGCCTATTTTAACCTAACTTTAATTATCCTATCTTAATTTATACTCATTTCACGAATTTCCTGGGGATATGAAATCACTGGTTACACAAATCCCTGTAATAGATAGATAGATAGATAGATAGATATAATCTCATCCGTTTGAGTGTCCATTGCAGGACCGGCCTATCCCGACCGAAGTAAGGGTGATACAGCCTACGTATCTCTACCAAGTGGCTTTGGCTGTGTGTTAGAGATTGTAATAAAATTATGTAGGGTGAGAAGTGCTTGTAAGTGTGATTGTTGTGTTGGAGTGGCTTTCGATGTGTGTGTAATCTGCGAACCAAGTGTAATCGGTCCGCGCAAGCCGACTGGGTGCAAGCATACTTTATTGCAGTGGTTTCCAACCTTTTCTAATTCTCCCCCCCCCCAACTGAATGACACGTTCCCTGCGCCCCCCTTCGTCAAGTACTGTATTTTACTGGCATAGTTGGCACATGTCCATAAATATCATAGATTCTTAGTCTTTGAAATCGTTTATATATTCAGATAACTAAATTTCTTATTCATATCTGATATATTTTCTCCATATTTAGAAATTACTGATTCCATCATAATTCATAGTTTTCAAATATAATTACCCTCTTTATAAAGTCTTCGCGTCCCCTCAGGCAGCCTTTCGTGTCCCCCTAGGGGACGCGCCGCACAGGTTGGAAACCACTGCTTTATTGTATGCGACACTGGTTCAACCACACCACCCCTTTATGTCCGCCAAAGCAGCACGTGGCCTGAAGAACGCTCCCAAAGTTTATTATCCTGGCGGGATGCGAACCCTCGTCCTTCAGTGTACGAAAACGCACACTCTACCACTGTACCACAGAGGCTTCATATATATATATATATATATATATATATATATATATATATAGAGAGAGAGAGAGAGAGAGAGAGAGAGAGAGAGAGAGAGATCATGGGATTGAGATCAAGAAACCTTCACTCTGAAGCTTATTTTCTTTACATAATTCATAGTAATTTATTCTCACATCAGCAGTAAAAAAAAATAATTTCACTGCATTCCCTCGTAATGTATTTTGAACGCGTTTCGTTATTAGACTAAATTCTCTCTCTCTCTCTCTCTCTCTCTCTCTCTCTCTCTCTTAGTCACAACGCATTCAGTAACCACAATCTTCCTTTCCTCTCTTAGCTACATTAAATCGTAAACAGTAACCAGAATCTCTCTCTCTCTCTCTCTCTCTCTCTCTCTCTCTCAGAGCGTTAACACAGCAACATCATAATTCCCCAATTTAGAGAAAAATTACTATATAATAAAATGTAATGGCCAGTTGTTGCGTCGTTAGTAATTACAAGAAATAAAATTGGGATTGTATAAAGTCATTTGCGTCGGTTATAAGTCCGAGTCCTGGCGCGCGAGGATGTAGTGTCGAAGAAAACGGAAGAAAATAGATTAATTTAGGAAGCATGTGTTTAATGAGAGAGAGAGAGAGAGAGAGAGAGAGAGAGAGCTTGGTATCACTGTGCGTGGTTATGTGCGTATGTGCAGACAGAACTGTGACAAGGGCGTGTGTGTATGTGCGTGCGTATGTGTGTATGTAGGTAGGTAGGTAGGTAAGTAGGTATAAACTGGTGTGCTGATGTCTGTGTATGTGACTGTTTGTTTTTGTGGTTGCGTGCGTATTTTAGCGAATTTACATAAAGACAACTACCGGTAAGTATATCAATGCAAGTATGCTGGATTGCTTGTGTGTGTATTTTAAGAATTCGTGTGCCAAGGTGTGTGATTGTGTGTGTGGGGGGGGGGGGTAGGCACATACTCTTACTTTAGTAGGTCACAACCCTATCGTATACTCCCTAACAATATTATCCTCTAATATTATGGAACCTTTTTACACCACCAGTTCACTATCCAATATTTCCTCTGCCTGTAGAAACTCACTTATCATTCCCATCAGTACATCGTCAATGGTATGTTAGAGGGATAATTATTTTTCGCTAAAATGTAATAGAAAATTCGAATGCTTATCCCACAAAAAGGGGATCATGTGGGAGGGAATCCAGTCGGCTATGCCATATAGTAGGTTTATAGATGATAATGCTTGCCACCATTTTGATCCGACGAAATATTGCGTTTTTCTGTATTTGCTTTGACTTGTTTAGAAGCAAAATTACTGCCGAATGAGAAATTGAGTGACAATACAAAATAAGATGGTAATTTATTTTTACTGACATTAAACAATTTATTCTTCACTGCCCTTATTAAAAACTTCTCAGAGTTTACTTATTTTGAGTTGTTTTTAATCAAGACCATGTATGGTGACACTGTACTGTGCGTGAATATCTCAACACGCTAAACACTGCTGCGACAACACAGTACATGGCCTTGTGACATGGCTGGGTTAGCCAAGACAACATGTACGGTGATAAGGTACTATGTGTGATTATTTCAGGACAAACTTCCCTTAACTGAACAGAGAAAATCCTTTATATAACCCATCCTCACTTTCCTAGATTCTGTCCCTTCATAATCCACCATCATTACAACAGTCGTCCGTGCTACACACAAGATATGCCAGTCTATCAATATAATTTGAAGGCAAACAGGGAATTATATCGGCGAAATACCCTCTTACTCCCTACTCTGTTAAAAATGATGAAAAGATATGAAGAGGGGGGAAAGGTTAATACTCGTTTGGTTGGTCGATAACAAAGGATTAGGAGGGAGAAATGGGGGAGGGAAGGGTAAGGAAAGTAAGGGGTGAAGGAATAGAGGGAAGGCAGGGATTACTGGGGTGGGAGAAAAAATGTGTTCAGTAGGGATAGTTTGTAAGTCCAGGAAAGACTGTTAGTTAAGGGGAGAGAGGTGAGGGAGGATGGATTTTGAGATGGGTGAGAGAAATTTGAGATAGGCAAACGACAAAAACGAAAGCCGTATGTGACGCAGACAAAGAGAAGAAAAAACATGAAAAGAGTGAGGGTTTCAGCAAAGAGGAATAACAGTTATGGAGTAGAATTCATGAAGTGCCAGAGCAAAGAAAGAAGACGATGAAATAAAAAGGAAATGCTAATTTTGGAGTGGAGTCTCTCTCTCTCTCTCTCTCTCTCTCTCTCTCTCTCTCTCTCTCTCTCTCTCCGCAATAATTAACTCAGCTCTACACCATTTTCGCATTAATTAAATTCTAAATAGGTACCATCTTAACTCATAAAATCCAGTCAGTTTCAATAAGCAAGGTAAATGAGTTAAGAAAGAACTGCTATGTAACTCGTTATACTATTTTTCGTCGTTGACAGTATAGAAAATATAAAAGGTTGCCCGTAGGATTATGTTGCTATGCCTCTATTTCTCAACTCTCAGTGCTGTATATTTATACATTTGTTTGTATCTTTTTGTATACAGTACACATCCTCCATTTTCTTCTTTTAATCCTTGTATCTGGTTTTGAATAAATTACTCTTCTACTTTCTTTTACTTTTGCTATCATTACTTCCGTTTCATCTGTTGTCTTGTTTCATTGTCATTAATCTTACCCTTAAGAATATTGCATGCCTTTGTCTGTCTTCTTCCTTTCATTTCATCACACCAAAAATTACATATTATTTACCAATAATTTGGAACTAATTAATCTATCCAAGCCATGCTGTTTTCCCTTAATTAAGTGAGCCAGTTTATTTTTGGTCCTTTCATGAGGGTTAACAGTGTTCGATTTTTTTAATGTAAATGTTGTGATGTTGACTGGAATAAATTTTACATGATTTAGGAGTGGGAGGGATTATTACAGTTGGATTTGTATGTTTTTTAAAGTGGTACTTCTCTCTCTCTCTCTCTCTCTCTCTCCACCTGCCAAATCTCCTTACTTTTGCTCGAACTCCATAAAATATACGAAAAAAAAAAATCAGACTTATTGTTTATTTATTTTACCGTCATTTGCCGAATTTACGAGCAGGGCAATAATGGTGTGTGTGTGTGTGTGTGTGTGTGTGTGTGTGTGTGTGTGTGTGTGTCCTCAGTGAAGGATATTTCAAAGCAAAATTACATAAGATATTAAAGAAAACATATCGTCATTATTACTCCTTCAAATATCTAAAAGGAGAATACACGGTCTTACAAGAGATATTTGATACTGCTACGGATACAATAGTAACCCAAGGCCGTCGACTGGCAGAGTGCTCACGGTTCCCTCCCTGACTCTATAGCAGATTAAAATAGACTATAACAAAAACCAATTATACCTACCAATCTGGGCTCAACTGGATGCGACTTAATTGACCATAACAATAACAAACTATTCCTCTCAATTACAACAACCAATTATACCTACAATTTAGACTCAACTGGGTGCGACTTAATCGACTATGACAACAACAAACTATTCCTACCAAACTGAACTTCACTGGATGTGGCATATTTGTCCTATCTTTTTATTTGTGTGTGTGTGTGTGTGTGTGTGTGTGTGTGTGTGTGTGTGTGTGAATGAAATAAATCCCTTATACAATTCTAAGACTAATGTGCAAGGCAAACTTTGGTAGCTGTCAAAATATATTTCACTAGTCCCTGGATACCAAGCCCTGGCTATACAATATGATTTATCCTATCAACTGATTTTCAAGACGTGATCATATATAAGTTAGAGACACAAAACAGAAGCCCGATATAACCACTGCCATCATCTATATCATCCTAAATACGTAGAAACATATGTGGAGAGAAGGAAGGTAAAAAAAAAAAAAAAAAAAACTGAGAGGGGAGAGAATGAAGGAGGGAGTGAAGGTGAACGAACTGAGGGAAGTTAAGTGAAGGTGATCTGTGAAAAAGGAGAGTGCAAATGAAGAGTGATGATATTAAAGGCAATGAAAGGGGTGGGAGATGAGGAGGTGGAGAGGAGGAGGAAGATGAGGGGCGAGAAAGACTGGCAGAGAAGGGATTATCAAAGATTGAATTTCTTGGGAACAAAATCCAGAAAGTACCCACTCTGTTGCTGCAGTTTTAGACTGGTGAAACGATAGGAGAATAGTGCGGTGAAATAGATCGGTGTCAGATGCCAGAAGTAAAGTGGCCACAGACACGGAATAAACAGTGTAAGTCAACATTGAGAGTAAATAAGATAGGCAAGTGCAAAATAATGTATAATACTGTTAAATGAGACACAACAATATTGAAAACATAGGAGACACACGCAGGTAATATAGCGTTAAACATAATATTTGGTGCAATAAAATGAGCCAGGATAAATAATAAAGACTATGATAAACAAAGGAACTTTAATATAAATATTAATTAAAAGTTGAACAAACTTGGGAGAAGTAAATATGAAAAAGGAGGAAACTTCATTCGATAATATTGAGAATAACCATAATGTATAAAAACTAACACGAAAGAAGAGCATAAAGAGAAAGGTGAAAGAGAATCAGGGCACAAGACAAAGCACTAAGTATACTGCTATATCGAAGAATCCACTGTATATTAATCAGTAGAGAAAACGGTAGCACAAAACAATACATACAATACAGAAGCACAAAAGAATGAGAACGAACAGTTACTATAAAGAAACAAGAAGGAAGTAGATTCAGAAGAAAATGACAGCGAATATTGGTTTAGATGGATCAACCACCAACACGACACTTTACAAGTCTTTCATTATGGGCTGGGAAACAATAAACCTTTCCTAACCCTTCGTACGCCCTGTGAAGAAACGTAACCCGGAACGCCATGTGAGGTTTTGAAAGACCTCAACTAAATTTTTATGTTTCTGCCATATGCACAATCTTACAAATGTTAAATGGTGTACATAGGTTGCCCAGGACATGGCACGTGTAGCCAGTCCACCAAGTGTCTCTTGTATTTTATTTATTTATTTATTTATTTATTGTTATTCAATGAAGTGTTTTTTTTTTTCTTCAAAATTATTGAAATTTTGCACAGGTAATGAATTATGTGACATGTCCTTTTAGGTTCCATACTTTTTGTTCATTCAGCATGCTCTTAACATTAAAGAATAAATATATTATCAGTTCTGACACCATAAGAAAAAAAAAAAAAACTCATGCAAATAAAATGACACGAAAAATTCAGTTGAATCTAAGTTCAGGACACAAGCAAGTGGTACCAGACACAACAAACCTTGACCGACAGCAGTTGTTTTATTGCTTTTAAATACTGACTCGTTTCTGAAAATTAGTGTCAGTGCACAATTAAAGTCTAAGCTAATGGAGCAAATTTTTTCAAGTTACGCCCTCTGAAAATCCCTGAACTTGCGTTTGGCCTTTCAAGGTCACTCAAGGTTAAAGGTCATGCTGCCAAATGAAAGCCCATGTGAGTCTTCATTTATCTTCGTAATGGTGAAAATCTATCTTGAACGAGTTTCGAGTTATAGCCCCTGAATATGTGTGACCTTGAGTTTGATCTTTCAAGGACACTTACGGTCAGAGGTCAAGGTACCAATTAAAAAGTCATACGGGATTCCCTATATGTTGATAATAGTAAATATCTATCTATCTTCAACCAGTATCGAGTTATAGTCCTTTGAATATCAGTGACCTTGAGTTTAACTTTCAAGTTCATTCAAGGTCAAAAGTGTTGGTGCCAAATGAAAGCTCATATTACGAGTTCTTGTATGTTCCTAATAGTAAGTATCTCTACTGTCAACCGTTTTCAAGTCATAGCCCTCTGAAAATCCGTAACCTTGAATTTGACCTTTCAAGTTCACTTAATTACCTTCAAAATTTAACCACTTTTTGGGGGGACCAGTGCCCACATATATTGAAATTTTCATGCAATTTCATTCAGCCGCTTTCCTGTAAAGTCCATAACAAACAAATATACAAACTCAACCAAAAACAATACCTTGCCGGACTCCGTCCGGGCGAGGTAACAATATTGACATTTATTATCAGAAAACCCCTGAATGATTTTAACATCAGATAAATCACTGCAGGTGTCATGATCAGCATCAGAAATGAGAGGATCTCCGATTCTCCCCTGCTTACTGTAGAACATTTCAACATTTAGTGACATGATCAATAATATCTAGAATTTGAAAAAAAAATAATAATAAAAAGTTATACGAAATGCTAGGTGGGGTACCGGACGACCCTCAATCAAGTTTGCGCGCTCGTAACTTCTGAACTATAAGAGTCTTTCCATTCAGATATCGTGTGCTTATACACTGGCAAAGACAAAGTCATGGTTTACGAGATCCCTAAAGCACTAAGTGGCTGAATGGCATCATTATTAAAAATGTGCTGGGGTCAGTCTGACCCCACAGAGCGCAAGAAGGGTTAATATGCGACTCAACAATGCTGGGTATGGCGATGGGGAAAAAAAAAATAGGGTAACAGGGGTTGGTAAAGCAGCTAAATTTCCAGTACATCATTAAGAATTAAAGTATCATTTTACGGTCTTCGCAGCCATGAGCGAGTCCCTTCCATATACCCTGGTGAATGAGTTTTGTCATTGCTACTGATGTCTTTGCACAATTGTATTTAGGCTCCTTCTTCTGCTTTTTGTAATCAAATACCAGTACCAAAGGCAGCAAACTCAGGCATAACTAAGGGTGCACAACACAGAACCTGTGTCAGTACATGAGGTGGTCGTGTGGATCACAGCTGTACAGGAAATCATCGTAAGTACAGTATACACTACAGAATTTTATCAGCATATATTCTTCCGGCCTCAATTATTTTCACACCCAGTCCCCATCGATCTCATCTTCTCTCCCTTCTCCGTCTATACTCTCACAGTTTAACCTAATGGAATAAGAAAGCAAAGCTGTACATTACATAAAGTAAGATCCGTCGACATTCAGTTTTATTCACACATGCAATCACGTGAACACACGCACACACACACACACACACACACACACACACACACACGTACTCTGAGCTAAAGCTCAGTTATCCCCTAGAAAGCTAATTAATAATCGCCTTCAAAACCAGATAAACGAGACGCATTTGAGATATATTAGCGTGAAATGTACCCAGGCAACTGTTCTCTCTCTCTCTCTCTCTCTCTCTCTCTCTCTGGTACACACCATCTCCCTACCATATTTCTCTTCTCCGTTCCCATATTTACACTTCTTTTCTACCTGCCCTCCCTCCTCCAGTTATTCTACTTTTTCTTTCCTCTCCTTTCCCAGTCCTTATCTTCACTTACATTACTCGTATTCTTTACTCTTACTCTTCTCCTAACCTAAAACTCTTTCTTCCCCCCTCCTTTCTTCTTTTTTGTCTCCCTCTTTTTCTTTGTCTTTCTTCATTTCCCTGCATCGATATTGTTTTAGGGCAATTAGCTCCAGCGCTGCAGATAACCTCGTTGTTCGAAAATGAGACAGTTTCTCTATACTTTCTTTACATTCCAAGTTTTGCTCTTCATCTCCAAATTTCCCTTCCTTCCCTCCTCCCTCTCATTCTCTCACCTACCTCCTGCCAAATTCCCTCCTTCCTCCACCCTTCTCCCAATCCTCCTCCTCTATCTCCACCACCCATTCACTTCCTTGTTCCAAGTTTTCTTTTCTCCTCCCACACCAGTTGTCTGAACCTGCCTGTTTTTCCTTTGCAACTTCCTTGCCACAACCTCCCCAATCTCTCTCTCTCTCTCTCTCTCTCTCTCTCTCTCGTATAAAAATCATTTTGTATTTGTTAGTTTTCCATTACGCTTTACACACACACACACACACACACACACACACACACACACACACACACACACACACACACACAAAATGTTTTAGTTTACTTTTAGTTTTCTTTCAACACCACACGTTTCTCTCACATTTTTTCCCAGGGCGCCTTCGATCTCTCTCTCTCTCTCTCTCTCGTGAGGGGACGCGAGAGAGTGAGGAAACAAAAGTTAGGTGAGGGAAGAAGACGATTGGTAGGAAATGGAGAGAGGGGGGGGGGAGGAAGAGGAGGTGGAATGAGGGTTAGGGTGGACAGGGGTGAAGGAAGAGAGACGACTCAAGAGGAAGGAAAGTATGAAGTAAGAAAAAAAAATGAAGGAAATGGATGAGAGATAGGGAAGGGGAGGCGAAGGGTGAGTGAGGATGAAAGGTAAGGAAGGAGGAGGGAAATCAGGAGAGGAGAGAGGAAGGAAAATGACGACGATGACAGGAAGAGGAAAGGAGAGAAAAATAAAAAGAAAGCCATAATGAAGGAAAGAAGTAACGCGAGAGAGAGAGAGAGAGAGAGAGAGAGAGAGAGAGAGAGAGATCCAGGATGAAAGCAAGTGAAATGAAAAATAAAATGGGAGGAGGAAAAACAAGAAAAAAATTATAGGAAGGAGGAAGAGAGAAGTGAAAAGATAAAAGGAAAAAAATAAACAAACCCACAATTAAAAAAACAAAGCCATCAAAAGAAGAAAATATTCATAGTAAACAAAAACCCAAAACTAACAAGCCTTGGTACACAGCCACGAGAGGAAAACAACAAAGACAGAGGAGTAAAAGAATACGGAAATAGAATAAAAAAAATGTGTATATCTTGTCAAGGTTGAGAATAATGAGAAAATGTAGCAGAGCTGCAGTGTTGGGGCAATTGTTGAGAGAGAGAGAGAGAGAGATAATACTTCTGGTAGTGTCAAGAAGTCAGACATAAGGTGCACTAGGAATATGAATAATGGTGCCGGATGGAGACTTACGACAAGATTTATGTGAAGAGAGAGACTGAGGAAATTACTCCATCCCTCACACCACCTCACTTCCTGCCTGTTAAATATCACTGCCATCCCTCACACCACCTCACTTCCTGCCTGTTAAATATCACTGCTATCCCTCACACCACCTCACTTCCTGCCTGTTAAATATCACTGCCATCCCTCACACCATCTCACTTCCTGCCTGTTAAATATCACTGCCATCCCTCACACCACCTCACTTCCTGCCTGTTAAATATCACTGCCATCCCTCACACCACCTCACTTCCTGCCTGTTAAATATCACTGCCATCCCTCACACCACCTCACTTCCTGCCTGTTAAATGTCACTGGCACCCCTCACACCACCTCACTTCCTGCCTCTTAAATATCACTGCTATCCCTCACACCACCTCACTTCCTGCCTGTTAAATATCACTGCCATCCCTCACACCACCTCACTTCCTGCCTGTTAAATATCACTGACATCCCTCACACCACCTCACTTCCTGCCTGTTAAATATCACTGACATTCCTCACACCACCTCACTTCCTGCCTGTTAAATATCACTGCCATCCCTCACACCACCTCACTTCCTTAGTGGTATTAAATACATCAATACTATTGTTGCATGATATCCAGGACTTTGTTTTCCTACTGTGATGTACCGGTACTTTAATACTAATGAAAACAAGCATCTTCATCAACAGAAGAGTCGTTTTGTACTGACATTTTAATGCTGTTTAATGGGACTTTTCTTTAAATTTATATAGAATAGAATATCACGCCACCGCCTACATTTACTCAAGAATTTTTTGTGTACTGATGAGTGAATAAAACACCGTGTCTCACTACACGCAATTATTGCGAGTGCGTGTGGCGTGTGTGTCGAAACACACACACACACACACACACACACACACACACACACACACACACACACACACAAATGGTGTTTTGTGCTGCCCTCATTACACGCCACACACTTCTCCACCAAAGCTGACACAACACCTACACTCACAACCTTCACCATCACGTCATATGGAACATGCACTGCCAAGGGGCCAGTTGTGCAGGCTTCCGGCCTTCTTTTCTTTACTTTAATACAAAGAAGTAAAGCGGAACAGTCAGTTAAGATAAAGAGAAAAACCGCTTGCTTAATTGTGCATACAAATTACTGTACTTCCATCTAACTTGTAACTTACATGTAGTACATGAACTTGCCCACCTTAATATAAGAGTATTTTCTGAAGTATTCATGGCAAACTCGACAGATAAATGTCACCTCATTGACAATAGTGTGACAGATTATGTTATGCATAAGAAGGAAGGGAGGGACAGCCTTCACAGGCACAGCTATTAGGTTATGGATATTAATACAATTATGGGAGAAGAAGAACTCGAGGTCAAACAGTCTACTGAAGAACAGGACCTCTCCATGTCGAAGGTTACAGCCAGGAAACCTTCCGAATATTACTTAGGCTGGGATGAGAAGGGGCGTAGAGATAAGAGGCGGGGTGCATGTGAGATTGGTATTGTGTCTGTGTGCGGTAGGAGTCTGTGGTTTCTTTCCCTATAATACGACCCACTCAGTCGACTTATATCATGCTCCCTACTTGCTGCTATGTGAACTGGGAGATGGAAAAAAGGGTACGTAGAAAACAGGTGGGGTGTGTGTGAGATATTTGGTAATGTGTCGTCTTGTGTTACGGGTCTGTAGTTTCTTTTCCCATAATACGACGTACGACGTCGATTTACGCCATGATTCCTACTTCCTGTCATGCGAACGGGGACTTGAAAACTTAGGAAGTGTCCAGCAATTCCACCGGCCTACGTTTACAACCTGGTTCCTCTCGCATGTAAAATATGTGACCGCTGCACCACCGGTGCTCCCCTGATAATGGCAGTTAAGTAACTAGAGGGGCACTCAGTGTAACGCATCTCTCCCACAAGGGCAACTTAATTTCCAAACCATTCTTCATAATGGGTTAGGTTTTCTCATAATTGATTAGGGTTTCGCAAACACTCTTCCGGATACAGGATCCGGATCGGTCCCAAAAGTTAATCGATTGTTTCCTGGTACATGGGCTATCTACCCACCAAATATGGTCCAGATCTCTCGCTTAGTTTTTGAGTAATCCTGCCAACAGACAACCTAACAAACAAACAAACAAGGGTGAAAACATACCTTGTCGAGAGAAAAGTAATGTCGCTTTTTCGATCTTTATTCAGATAGTCTAAAGTACCTTTCACAAGGAAGAAACAGCTTATTACAAGCGCAAGATCGCATTCTCTCCACCCCTCCAACCCACCAGTAAAAACAATTGCCACAACTCCCTAATTCATAATTCTTCACCCACGACACTTTTATGACCCCGACCTGGATTAAACTTACCAGCTGTTTCCTAGAAGAAGTATGTTAATGGAGGGTTTACGAGTGGAGGTTATTCAAGGTGGTTTATAACTGTCACTGGCATTAGGTGGTGGTGGTTATAACAGCTGTTACTGAGTCAGTGAATTGGGAAGGTTTTTGAATAGAGGTTATACTGGCTGGTCTGTTATTGTCACTGGTATTCTGTGGTTGTGGTTACGAGTATAACAGCCTTTATTTATTTAAGAAGTTGTGCCAGGCACAACAAATCTTTCCCAACAGCAGTTATTTTGTTGCTGTCAAATACTGACTTGTTTCTGCCATTTCTTGTCAGTGTGCAATTAAAGTCTGAGGCAATGAAGCAAATGTTTTCAAGTTGCGCCCTCTGAAAATCCGAGATCTTGCGTTTGACCTTTCAAGGTCAAAGGTCATGCTGCCAAATGAAAGCCCATGGGAGACTTCCTATATCTTGGTAATAGTAAATATCTCTATCTTCAACGAGTTTCGAGTTAGCTCCCTGAATATTCGTGACCTTGAGTTTGACATTTCAAAGTCACCTATGGTCAAAGGTCAAGGTACCAATTAAAAACCCATATGGGACTTCCTATATGTTGATAATCGCAAATAACTCTCTATCTTCAACCAGTTTCAAGTTACAGCGCCCTGACTATCCGTGACCTTGAGTTTGATCTTTCAAGGCCACTCAAGGTCAAATGTCTTGGTGGCAGATGAAACCCTATATTACGAGTTCCTGTATGTTTCGAATGGTAAATATTTCTATCTTCAACTGTTTTCAAGTTACAGCTCTCTGAAAATCCGTGACCCTGCTTTTGACCTTTCAGGGTCACTCGATTACCTCCATATCGATGAAGTTTCATGTCATTTCATTCAGCTGTTTTTCCACAATGTTGCTAACAAACAAAGAAACGAACGAACAATCAATCATACAAACAAACAAAGACACTCGCCCAAAAACAATACCTAGTCGGACTACGTCCGGGCAAGGTAATGATAATGGGAGGGTTTATGAGTAGAGATTAAACAGGCTGGTTTGTTGCTGTCACTGGCATACGCTCAGGTGATGGTTGTGGGGTAATGGTGAACTGCCATTTCAACTAAGCAAGTGAAGACAAGGAAATTGCATAGAGTGAGTTTAATGAGAACCAGAAAATCGCAGTTTGAGCAATCATGATGCGATTAACGACACACACTAATTACCTGAGACTAAAGACACTCTGTCATCGCAGCTACTCCTCCTCCTCCTTCTTCTTCATCTTTTCTCCCTTCCTTTCCTCTTCCCTTTCCTCTTGCTTCTCTTCTTCTTTATTTTGATTCCCCTTCTCTCATTTTATTCATGTTCAATCCCTTCTCTTCTAATCCCCCCCCCTTTCTCTCTCTCTCTCTCTCTCTCTCTCTCTCTCTCTCTCATCTGGTTGGAGTTATTTGGAGGTACGGGCAATATTTTAAGCAAAGTCACTCACATTGCCTCCATTTTTGTCATGTTCCCACAGACTTGGTACCAGATTCATAATTTTAAGGAAATTTATTTTGAAGTGACGGAAATCTGCGTGCGCAAGATGTTAGTGTGGGAGTGAGTGAGAGTAAATGTATATGTGTGTAAAGTGGATTGGTGTGTATGTACCAGTAAAATGCTCATTGTGAGCGCGTGACGAGCGAGCGAGCGTTTGAACATATGCCTATCATCATAATTTCATCGCGGTGTAAACATTCTACATTTCTCACGAGGTAGTTGTGCAAGAACAGAAGAAAAATTGAGCTATAATATTTACCTTCTCTCTCTCTCTCTCTCTCTCTCTCTCTCTCTCTCTCTCTCTCTCTCAATGTGCATATAGCGAGGCGTAATAGCAATTATCACACGCACAATGTTCAGTTCTCTGCTATCCCACTCTCCATGTCAATGAACTGTGTCGGCAAACGCTTGACCATTGACTGAATGCTAAAACCCAGAAATGGGGCGATTGCCCTTGCTGATTTAACCTGCTAAATAAAGAACAAAAAAGTCCACGTAAAATTATGAGAATAATATCCGATATTTAATTGTTTGAATTCATGCAAGAAAATATTCAGTGTTATGACAGGATGTCTTTTATAATTCGATTTCAAACTGGAGCAAGTCAATTGAAACCCTCGGTAAATTCATTCGGAAAATTGGGATTGCAAGGTGTTTCTTTGATCTCATTAGTAAATATATAGCTAAAAACAAAATTTGTTGAATGTATTGACTACCTGCTGAAAGAATCGCTTCTCTGTCTCACATACTAGAAAAGTTATTAGTCTCTGAAAACCATTGCGGCCCGCCTTGTCGTGTCGGGCCTAGCCGGGTCGCATATTCCAATCAGAGCACGCAATGAGTGTAAGGGTGTTGGGGGTCTAGTCAGCTGTCCCTGCAGAAGTAAAAAAAAAAAAACTAACTTAAAGGGTAATTTGCTCCTGTTGTGGGCAGATAATAATGGGTTAGGTTAGGTTAGGTTAGGTTGGGGGTCATTAACCTAACCTAACCTAACCTAACCTATTATATCTGCCCATACAAGGAAGAAGTTACTCGTTAAATTAGTTTTCTATACTTGTGCGGCAATAGCTGACTAGAGTCCTCCAACACCCCCGCACTCAATGCCTGCACCGTTTGGTTCTAAATTGTCCTATGCTGGAGAGCAATAGATGTCGGGAATATTCGGGCAGATCGTGTCGGGCACCTCATTTCTCAGCTGAACGTAAACATCTCTTTGTTTGCTGCTCTTGCTTGCCCGTAACAATGCGTGCATGCTTTTTCCTATGTGGTATGTGTAACGTTGTAGTAATATATTTGTATGTGCTAGCAAGGAAGTGTTGCTTTTGTGTGTGTGTGTGTGTGTGTGTGTGTGTGTGTGTTCTCCTGGATTTTATCCTCCTCTAACGTCAAGTAGTACTATTATCTCTCCTTCTCTCCTTTCCATCTTCGTAAATCATCATCATCATGGTCATCTTTTGTATATATGTTTTTTCCTCTCCCTCCTCCGACTCAGAGTTAATTTTTTCCGTTATCCAGCATTATACTGTCTTCCTTCCTTCCACAGGTCCTTCTTTCTCTCCATTTCCCCGTCCACTTTCCTCCATCCCCCACCTCCTGACACCACCCATCAATTTTTCCTTTGTAACCTTCTCGCCACAACCTGACCTCCTTCTCTCACTCTGTCTGTCTGTCTGTCTGTCTCTCTCTCTCTCTCTCTCTCTCTCTCTCTCTCTGGCACTCTCATTTACAAACCTCCTTCTTCTTCCTTTTCACATGATTAATTTTCATTTTTTCATCCTTTCTTTACTCCTCTCATTCATTACCTGGATCTCTTTTTATCACACATACGCTGTCTCTCCCTTTCCCTTTCCTAATTTCTACCTGCCGCATTGTCTCATTCTCACTCGCACATTTTCTTTTTCCAGGTGATGTCAGAAGGAGAGTGACAGGGTAAACTACTTTTTATTCCTAAGAGTGGCAACCTTGTGGCATCCCACGCGTGCCAAATGGAGACACCAGTGTGAGTTGTCCAAAATATTTCCTTTTGGTTGTGGAGTAATAATTTCTTTCATAGGACAAAACAAATTCATCCTGCTGTAAAAATTGGGGAGATGTAAATTAACAGAAATTATTGAACTGCTATTAAAACCTGAAATGTAATAAGAGTTACTGATGCAAATGGAGGTAATACACACAACATCATCAGCCAGTGTTCAGTCAGGACTGCGTTATAAGTGAGGCTCAGGCATCTTGTTAGGCACTATAGCGGCATGCGTTGGTAAACAACTCGTCTCTGAGCCTAATAACCACAACCACACATTTGTACCAATGTGAAAACTATATATATATATATATATATATATATATATATATATATATATATAATGTGTGTGTAAGAAATTATATCGAAATACAGATAGACAATTTTACCAGTAAGGTTCGCCTTGTGAACGTATGACGAAGGAGCGAGCTTTTTGTGCGCCTATTATCATAATTTCATTTCGGTGTTAACCTTCAACATTTCTCTTGAGGTATCTGAACAATAACAGAAGAATAATTGAGCTATAATATTTACTTTCTCACGTTTTCTCTCTGGATGTCAATATAGCAAGGTGCCATATCATTTATCACACGTGCAATGTTCAGTTCTCTGCTCCTGACTCGCTGTGCAACGAACTACGTCGGTAAACGCTTGGCTAATGATCGAATGACAAAACCCAGAAACAGGGCGATTATCCTTTCTGATTTCATCCCCTAAACATGGAAAGAACGTTTATGTAAAATTATATGCCTAATATCCGATATTTAATTGCTAGAATTCAAGAAAACATAGTATTACAACAGAAAATCTTTTAAAATTCGATTTCATGATGAAACATGTTAATTAAAGCCCTCGGTACATTTCCTTAGAAAGCTGGGATTCCATGAAGTTTCTTTGGTCTCATGAGTAAATATATAGATAAAATAAAATTTATTGAATGTATTTCCTACCTACTAAAAGAATCTCCTCTTTATCTCACATAGTGGAAAAGTTGTTAGCCTCTGAAAACCATCGCGGTCGGGCAGTGTAGTGTCGGTCCAGGCCGGGTTGTGTCGGGCCGCTCATTTCTCAGCTGAACTAAACATCGCTTCGTTCGATGCGGTAGCTGGCTCGTAACTAATGACACATAATAAAATTACAGGTCAAAACAAGATGATTCAGTATGAGATGACAAAACTTAATGGACCACTAGAGAAAGAAAACATTTATTAAAATAACATTATATCGGAGAAAGAGCAGAAGAGAATAGGAAATCGGATATAAAAAAAAATTATAGAGAAATGGCAATAAACAAGGAAATAATAAAAAAATCAAAAGACGGACGAAATAAAAGGAGGTTTGTTAAGAGAAAGAAATAAAATGAGAATTGTTAAGAACACGAAATTAAAGAAGGCTTCTGAAGATTAAGAGCCGACCAACACGACATGGCAACCATTCAGTTACCATTTTGAGGGACAATGAAAATGTGTTTATATGCGACTCAGTACGTCCTTGGCCAAAGACAAGAGTGGACGAGTTGGAAAATAAAAACTGGGGGAGGAATGGCATACTTTTACAAAATAAATAAATAAATAAATAAATAAAGGATATTATTTGCTAGCCACAAAGGAGGGAGAGCAAGGTGTCTTTCATGAGTACTGTACATGAGTGGATTTTTAGCCTCCGTTTATGCTCCATTACACAGGTTTTGGTTGTATTTTGCTCCTCTATGCATCTCTCTCTCTCTCTCTCTCTCTCTCTCTCTCTCTCTCTCTCTCTCACACAGCAAACTGCATTAGGGTCAAGAGAGAGAGAGAGAGAGAGAGAGAGAGAGAGAGAGAGAGAGAGAGAGAGAGAGAGTTAGTATTTTATTTTTTCTGCGCAAACACCATCAGCCGCTTGTTTTGTCAACCACATCGTAAGTCCCAAGATACACAAATGGGGGAAATGGATCTAGGACGTCCTTCTCCTCTGATGTACGTCCCATAACTTACCAAAGAGGTTGGCGTTATATCTCCCCTCGCCAAAGTGTACCTGATAAACAGAGCCAAGATGATGAATGCCTTGCTGTGCAAACCATTTTCCCATCGCTTTCTGCTCCAGGCAATAAATTATGAACCAACACACCAAGCCATAGAGGGCATTATGGGTGCAAGGCGTGTGTGCCTGATAATATCCATAATTGCGTTATATAATACAGAAAAGTGTACAGAGGCTATTTATCAGCATATACATTCTTTGATCTTACCTTCTAACAAATCCCTTTCTCTTCTTCAATATTAATTCAATAAATATCACTCTTCCTATCCAAACATTCCCCAACATTTTCTAAGTCTTCCCATACTTTCTCAGCACTCATTTCACCTTCCACTGCCAACACACTCTTTTTCATTAGCTTGTCAAAAACTTCCTCTCCGTCTTTTCTGTTTCCACAATTTAATTCGCTCCTCACACTCCATTAGTCATATACACCTGACCGTTTGAGATTTATAAGTTATACATGTTAGCATGCACACACACACACACACACACACACACACACACACACACACTGCATCTCACCCGGAGTTCTGGCAAAATTCTATAATTACATTCTGACTGCGGGGACAAAGACACACCTTCACGACAATGAGTGTAATAAGCAGGTCACATGATCTGAATCTGGACATTTCATCACCACCTCATGTTTAATTACTTTATGTGTCACTCATACCTTTTTTATATCATGTTTTACTCCTCTTCGCTTAATGAACTTACAATACTTCATTACCACTTCATCACCCTATATGCATAATTATTACCTCGCCCGGACGGAGTCCGACGAGGTGTTGTTTTTGGTCGCGTTTGTTTGCTTGTTTGTTTGTTTCTTCGTTTGTTAACAACATTACCGGAAAACGGCTGAATGAAATGAAATGAAACTTTCAGGATGTGTTTGCACTGGTCCTAAAAGAAAGTGATTAAATTTTGGAGGTAATCAAGTGACCCTGAAAGGTCAAAATCATGGTCACGGATTTTCAGAGAACCATAAATTGAAACATGTTGAAGACAGAGATGTTTACTATCATGAACACATAGGAACTCGTTACCTGGGATTTCATTTGGCACCAAGACCTTTGACCTTGTATGACCTTGAAAGGTCAAATTCTAGGTCACGGATATTCAGGGAGCTATAACTCGAAACTGGTTGAAGATAGATATTTACTATTACCGACATATAGGAAATGCCATATAGGTTTTTAATGGTACCATGACCTTTGACCGTAAATGACCTTGAAAGGTCAAAATCAAGGTCACGGGTACTCAGGGGGCTGTAACTTGAAACTCGTTGAAAATATATATTTACTATTTTCAAGATATAGGAAGTCTCATTCTGGCTTTTATTTGGCACCGTGACCTTTGACGTTCAGTGACCTTGAAAGGTCAAATGCAAGTTCACGGATGTTCATAGGGAGTTTTTTGAAAACATTTGCGCCATTACCTTAGACTTTAATTGCGTACTGTACTGACATTAAATGGCAGTACCTCTCAGTATTTAGGAACAATAAAACAACTGCTGTCGGGCGAGGTTTGTTGTGTCTAGTACCACTTGTTTCATGTGATACTCGTATCTTCCATACGTCGTTCCAGTTGACTTCACTTCACCTCAACACCTTTCACCATGTCATTCACTTTTCACATCACCCACAGTTTCACTCTCGTCATAATTACTGCCATGTTCATCTTTATCATTTTGCTTCCCGTCATGTATCTTTCAGTTTCGGGCTCTTAACATTTTTCATCTTTCACTCCTCGTCACTGAACGTCCTTATCACCACACTACCATATTCTTGCCAACTCACTTCTCTGCCGCTTCATTTCGTAACTTCTGCTTCTCGTCACTTAACTTTGTTTTTCACGCAATGTCATCGGTTCTTGTTTTATTTCGTCACAACCCTGCACATCTTCAATGCCACCCTCACTTACCATAATGACATGTGGTGGATGTAGTACGGTAATTAGTGCACACACACACACACACACACACACACACACACACACACACACACACACATTCTCTCTTGATCAACCACATGGCGCACTAATTGTCAAATGAGAACGACGCCTCTGGTTTCGATACCCTGAACCACCCTCCCGTCTGACTGTCATAATTAGAGTTTGCTCTGTCTCACTCCTTAGGTACCACCCTCTCCTTCCATGTCTCACTTGTCACCATAACAGAGCATCTCTCTCTCTCTCTCTCTCTCTCTCTCTCTCTCTCTCTCTCTCTCTCTCTCTCTCTCTCTCTCTCTTCTTTTCTCATCTCTTCTCTTCCACACTAATTACGTCTCCCAGAAGTGCATTCCTTACTGCATTCTCCTCATGGCTTCTCCATTAATTCTGTTTAATTTTTCTCTACTATCTACTGCCAGACGCCTCAATGCCGTAATGGGTGGCCACAAACAAATTGCTTCCATGTCTCCGTCCCCCGCCATTCCACCGCCCAGAGCCCAGCTCACACCCGCCTCTCCCATATACCTCTCCACTCCATCCCTCCATCACATCCTTGGCCTCCTCCTCCCTCTCCTCCCCCCTTCTACCTCACTCACATACACTCTTTTTGTCAATCTTTCATTCTCCATCCTCACCACATGGCCAAACCACCACAGTGTCTATCTCCTAACTCTTCCTATCACACCCACATCCACACCACAATGCTCCTTCATTTCTTCATTTGTCAGTCTGTCTCTCCATATGGCTCCACAGTCCACATGCTCCACTCAAATAACTCATTTCCACCGCTGTCAGTCTTGACTTCTTTTCCTTCAACAAGGTCCAGGCTTCACTTCGTTACTTTAGAGTTGGTATCACAATACTGTACTGTCATGCAGTAACTTTTCCCCTTACATGCTCACTTCCCTGTTTCTTATCACTGCTTTCAAGGAACCAGCAACCTTTCTTCCTTGTTGTATCCATTCAAGCACTTCACCCTCTAAACTTGCATCCTTACTCATCACACTACCCAAGTACTTAAATGCACTCACATTTTGCATTTCCTCCTCATCCAACCTCACTGTACATTCAGTGACTTCATTTCTCTCAAAGACCGTAACTTTGCTCTTCCCTATATTAAATTCACCTTTAGATTCCGTTTCTTACGCACTCTCCCAAACTCATCCTTCGTCTTCACTTAACAACACACTGTCATCTGTAAAAATTATTTAATTCTTAACTGTACGAATTTGTCCCAGTACTTATCACCATTGAAAGAGACCACATCATTACCCAGGTATTCCCTGTGTGTTGTTATCCTTAGCTTTAACTCAACTGCTTTATGAACCATCAAATTAGAGTAATTGGTGTTAATGTATCCTTTGTCTGAGTCTTAACATTAGTTTCGTATGTGTGTCAGTGAAGTGTTTTGTAATTTGTAGTGTTGTCCATTGTTACTGATCCGTCAAGCTGAATATAATCTCCAGTCCCTGAGTTATGCGTGCTGTCTTTCTCTTCCCTCAGTACTGCTTGCTGTTCACGATTCTTTAACTGTTTAATCTCCATAATTAAACATACTTGATGCCACTCCTCGCTCTGACTCCTTCAAATAATCACTTCAGTACCTCCCTTTCCTTGGGGGAAGCAGCCTAGGTATATAGACAGACAGATAGTACGCTGATAATGTCTTTTGCATTTTTATATTATGCTCCTGCCGAAAACTTCTATAACTATTTCACAACAAAATTTTAGTGTATATATGTCAATCAGAGATGCAGCAGGTCATAACCCTATAATTATTATCAGTGTGAGGGCAGCAAGGGCAACACTACCACCCTGGCAGCCATGACAAAGTGGCCACAACTCACTAATTCTTCATACAAGACATCTTTATGGCCCCGACCTGAATTACACTTACCAGCAACTTCCCGGAAAGTGTATAATAAAGGGAGAATTTACGAGTACAGGTTAAACAGGGTGATATGTTGGCGTCACTAGCATACAGGGTTGTGGTTGTTACTGATACAGCTTTAGAGAAAGGTTTACTAACAGGTGTAAAATAAGGCGCTGCTGCTGGTGGCGGCAAAGTAGGATGTTTCTGATATAATGTTAAGAAAAGGTTTACAAACAGATGATAAATAAGTTGATTTGTTGAGGTCATTGGTATATGTGGTGTATCGGTGGTTGTTGTTGTTATTGTTTATTTTATCTTATCATATCATTCAGTATGTCATTATTCTTCTAAGCACTACAACGATTGTCATTACACTCAGAAAGCCTGTGCTCTGTTTTAAAGCCGCTGTTGCCACCACCACTGCCTCCTCATGCCACCACTGTTGGCACCACAACTGCTACCTCATACCATCACAGTTACCACCACCACTGCCACCTCATACCACCACTGTTGCCACCACCACTGCCACCTCATACCACCACTGTTGCCACCACCACTGCCACCTCATACCACCACTGTTGCCACCACCACTGCCACCTCATACCACCACTGTTGCCACCACCACTGCCATCTCATACCACCACTGTTACCACCACCGTTGCCACCTCATACCACCACTGTTGCCACCACCACTGCCACCTCATACCACCACTGTTACCACCACCACTGCCACCTCATACCACCACCGTTACCACCACCACTGCCACCTCATACCACCACTGTTGCCACCACCACTGCCACCTCATACCACCACTGTTACCACCACCATCGCCACCTCATACCACCACTGTTGCCACCACCACTGCCACCTCATACCACCACCGTTACCACCACCATTGCCACCTCATACCACCACTGCTGCCACCACCACTGCCACCTCATACCACCACTGTTACCACCACCACTGCCACCTCATACCACCACTGTTGCCACCACCACTGCCACCTCATACCACCACTGTTGCCACCACCACTGCTACCTCATACCACCACTGTTACCACCACCACTGCCACCTCATACTGTGGTAGGTCTCCATATTATAATTGCAAATCATAATAGATAGATAGATAAATAGATAGATAGAGAGACAGATAGAAGCAGGAAGTCAAATGATGAGAAGGTGTTGTGTTTGCGAGAAGCGAGCAGCGCTAAACGCTTACACGGGGGAAAGCTGACGACAGCGGCCAGTAAGGAGATGATTCAGTTAGCTGTCAGCAGTCCTCTCGTGAGAAAGTTCTGTTACCATGAGGAAGATACGTGATACACACACCCTACTGCACGAGATGTTAGGAAAGAGAGTTGAGAAGGAGACAAGCGACCCTATAGAGAGGTCGAGACGGAGATTAGCTTTAGAACAGAGAGAGAGAGAGAGATAGCGAGACAGGGAGGTAGCTACCCAGGACTTATACTATTATACCTGTTTAATATTTCCAAGACAAATAAAAATAGTCCCATACTATTCTTTACCTCTCCCGTCACTACATGACATCTGGTGGGGAAACTACTACAAGATATAAAAGCCGCTCGACCACAAGTCTAAAATATACGCCTCTACAAGCAAATACAAAGTCGCTGCTTTATGATACAAAGTCTTTATGACATTTGGTAGCAGCGAACGTATACGAACCTCGTCTACGAATCAACATTAAATTCCTACAAAATATCAAGATTGACAACAACCAACAATATCAGCTCCTGCCCCTCCGTCTCCCAGATCATTACGCTGATGCAGAGGTCAAGAGATCACTCGACGCCTTGCAAGTAGCTTAACGACAAACCAGCAAATCTGCGGACATCGTCTCCGAATTAAAAGCAAATTTCTACAAAAGCAACCGATACTACAAGATTAGCTTCAGTTCTACATTGAATCCTACAAAATACAGCCTACAGTGCAAATAGTCTACAAGTCTACGACGAATAAGCGAACTACAGCCATCTACAATCAACTACAATTAACAACTCTACGTCGTCTGTATAATCTTCTACACGCACCTACAAGTAGCGGCAGTCTTCATCCTACAACGAATAAATCACTAGAGAAAAGGACAGAGAAAACTTCCACATAGAATAAAGGGAACAAACAAACGAAGAGTGAGACACGATTTACAACTCATCTTACTCACTCGTCTTCACTCAAGTTACTCATCGCTACTCATTCACTCACCACAGCTACCAGTGTGGGAAGTTGAGGTCATCATGCGTGCTTGCTGAACAGACGCCACGTCAGTCAACACACCACCTGCACCACCACTCACACCATTTCCCACCACGGTAAAAATTAGTAAGTTACATAGTTACTTCATTTATACAATACACAGTGATAGACAATAAGCTTCTGCACAAACATATAAAACGTGCTGTATAGTTACAGTTTAAATACACATACTTACTTCAGTTATCTCCATAACTCAAACACTAAATAATCACCAACAATAAATATTCTACACTGTATATATTCATTCATTTATTATAACATTTATTTACTACCAACGAGTGTTACCATTCATACCTACATAAAATACGTGTTTCATACATACAACTATACATTATTATATCTACAAGCGATAAAGAATATATACCATCACAGTTACTCAGTGAGCAATTAAAAGAACTGTATTAAACATTTATTAATTAAAGCTACCTAGTGGAAACATACAAATTAAGTTACAAGGTAAACTAGAAAAAAAAAAAAAAAAAAAATGGCCAACACAAATGCCGTTAGCAAGAGTGAACATCTTCAACACAATCGTGAAGACAATGATTTCCACACAGTGCTGACACACATATTACTCACGAGAGGTACAGGTGAACAAGTCAGTGTGTATAGTTAATACTGTATATATGTATATATATTTTTTTTATATAAAATAACAAAATATGGGACTATATAATATCATTTTATAGTATCTGTGCAATATAAACTAAACTTTGAAAAAGTATCCCAAGAAAATTAGCCAGTAATTATGTAACCATGAACAACATGGAAACAAGCGTACACAAGCAAAGAGAAACAAACTATGGAAAATCAATACATACAAAAAAAAAAAAAAGAAAGAAAGAAAGAAAAGTAAAACAGAAAAAAAGAGAAATAGAGTAAGATCACATAACAAACAAATGAAAATAAGTGTAAGTGTTACTACATAAGCCAAAATACCACATAAACTACAAACAAAAAAGCAAATTGTTGTCTCCACATACAAGTGGCACGACACATCATCACTATCATCGACCGCAGCATATGTTAGGACTGCAGTTATTACAATTGTTACTCCATATTATAATTATGTAACGACAAACGATTGCATTATGTTACACTAACTACAATTATGTACTTACAAACGATATGTAACAATTATGTAACGACAAACGATTGCATTATGTTACACTTTGCCAATTATGTAACAGTTGCATTAACAAGATGTAACTTTTATGTAACTTTAACTACAATTATGTACCTACAAACGATATGTAACAATTATGTAACGACAAACGATTGCATTATGTTACACTTTGCCAATTATGTAACAGTTGCATTAACAAGATGTAACTTTTATGTAACTTTAACTACAATTATGTACCTACAAACGATATGTAACAATTATGTAACGACAAACGATTGCATTATGTTACACTTTGCCAATTATGTAACAGTTGCATTAACAAGATGTAACTTTTATGTAACTTTAACAACAATTATGTACCTACAAACGATATGTAACAATTATGTAACGACAAAACAGTTGCATTAACAAGATGTAACTTTTATGTAACTATAATTATAAGGCCAACACAATTATGCATTAACACAATATTTGGTAACAATTCATAAAATGTTACAATTATGTAGTACCACAATGTTAGTACAATATTATAAGTCATACAATTATAGCACAATTCTATATTACCAGTATCATCATACAAGTTAGGTGAAATATTAGACATTACTAAAGTGATAACTCAAATATGTAATGTATAACCTAGCAGTATTACCATTGCACAATTATATGCGTACGTCTGTTGTACATGCACGTCTTACAAAGTGTTATACAACAATCATTGCATTTATTCCAATATGTATTCAACTTATTTAAAATGTAATATTACTGAATAATCACTATTTACTATGAATAATATATGTATACAATATTCATACAATTATGTTACTTTACAATATTATGTATTTCACTTAATTAGCTTATAAGTTCATTATAATGTGTATGTAGTATGTATTAATATATTATAACTATTAAATGTCGATGGTACGCCATTTTTGCGCGGCAGAGCAATGTGGTAGGTCTCCATATTATAATTGCAAATCATAATAGATAGATAGATAAATAGATAGATAGAGAGACAGATAGAAGCAGGAAGTCAAATGATGAGAAGGTGTTGTGTTTGCGAGAAGCGAGCAGCGCTAAACGCTTACACGGGGGAAAGCTGACGACAGCGGCCAGTAAGGAGATGATTCAGTTAGCTGTCAGCAGTCCTCTCGTGAGAAAGTTCTGTTACCATGAGGAAGATACGTGATACACACACCCTACTGCACGAGATGTTAGGAAAGAGAGTTGAGAAGGAGACAAGCGACCCTATAGAGAGGTCGAGACGGAGATTAGCTTTAGAACAGAGAGAGAGAGAGAGATAGCGAGACAGGGAGGTAGCTACCCAGGACTTATACTATTATACCTGTTTAATATTTCCAAGACAAATAAAAATAGTCCCATACTATTCTTTACCTCTCCCGTCACTACATGACATCTGGTGGGGAAACTACTACAAGATATAAAAGCCGCTCGACCACAAGTCTAAAATATACGCCTCTACAAGCAAATACAAAGTCGCTGCTTTATGATACAAAGTCTTTATGACAATACCACCACTGTTGCCACCACCACTGCCACCTTATACCACCACTGTTGCCACCACCACTGCCACCTCACACCACCACTGTTGCCACCACCACTGCCATCTCATACCACCACTGTTACCACCACCGTTACCACCACCACTGCCACCTCATACCACCACTGTTGCCACCACCACTGCCACCTCATACCACCACTGTTACCACCACCACTGCCACCTCATACCACCACTGTTGCCACCACCACTGCCACTTCATACCACCACTGCCACTTCATACCACCACTGTTGCCACCACCACCGCCACCTCATACCACCACTGTTGCCACCACCACTGTCACCATCGTGGCTACCTCCACAGCTAATCCATATGTCATCTGTATGACCAATGAGCAAACCAATTATCATAACCTTTATATATATTATTAATCCTATAACCATGACTATAGCAACTACTAACCCCATCACACACAAACACACACACACACACACACACACACACACACACACACACACACACACACACACACACACACAGTTCTATACACTGTTCCCTTCACAATTTTATGATCTGCCTCTCTATTTGCTTCGATAAAATTAGTTGTCAACAAGATATGAGAAAACTAATGAAAATGATGTGACATGAGTTGCACTGACTAGGAGAAGGAAAAAGAACAAAGACAAGATAAAAAGGAAAACTGAAAAAAAAAAAAAACGAAACAAGCCATGGAAGATTATGGAACTGATAAAGAAAGAGAAGGAAAGAGTAAAACAAGGGAGAGAGAGAGAGAGAGAGAGAGAAGAGGTTAATGAAGCCTGGAGTATTTGTTGGGGGAGAAAAAAAGAGACTAGCGAAGCAAAACAAGTAAAATCAAGGCTAGGGAAAGAACACAAAACACAAAGACGACAACGATGATGATGATGAAATACTGAAGTGAGGAAGAAAAAACGAAAACCACAAACAGTTAAGAAAGAAGAGATGAGGCGGATAGGGAAGAGAAGGAAAACTTTGTTTAATCAGTGTGGGAAAGTTGGAAGGAACGCCATCCTGCCTTTCCCTTCTGGCATTACAGTAGCTACTTATCACTCCAGGCAAACGTAAGGCATGGAACACAGGCACAGAACACGGAGAACTATGTAGGGAGTACAAGTAACCTAAAAAATAACACAGGCGGGGAACACCAGTCATGAATATGAAGATGGAACAAGGAAGAAGGTAATGAGGAGATATAGGCCAGGACTCAAAACGAGAACCCAGTGACGGAGTGAGGATGTTAGGCAGTAAGAAACAATGGAATGGAAGCGAGAAAGGAATAAAAGCAAGGAACACATGTTAATATGTAAGGAAATCCGGCAGAAAACATTAACAACTGATACACGTCAAAAAACATGAGGAACTAAGTAGGAAACATAAAAAAAGGGAAAGAGAAGAACAAAAGGAGTCACAGAACATGCAAACATAGAACAAGGAAATGGAATACAAGTAACTAACTTTGTTAGGAACAAAGGAATATAAAGAAACAAATAAGACAAAGTATTACTGTAGTTGATAAAAAAAAATCTTTGTAAGGATCTCAGAACTACCATACTGATCACAGTTCCCCGCAACTCCAAGCATCCCCCTCCAGGTGCTCCTCGTCCTTAGTCATCCTCTCGTCATTCCCCCATCAGTCTTGTCCCTATACTCTGTACATATTAACCTGTCCACCTTATTACTGTTTATCATGTCAAACCATCGTAGGCCTTCTCAACCCCGTCATGCTCTGTGTACTTTCACCTTAGTCTGTAATCACATATTAAATAAACCAGATTTTGCCTAACCTGAATAATCTAACTAAAACCAACCCAAACTAAGAAACATATTTCAGCGTAACCTCACCCATCTCATCCTAGAAAATCCATACGAACCTAACCCACAATATAACAAGTACCAGAAAGTCTTGCAGTGCTCGACGGACTGACACATAGCCACACCAGAAACCAGCTGCTCCGCTTTCCTTCCAACCAGGAGGAAACACAGCTGTTACTATAACACCGATGGGACAGAATAGGGAGGAGAGAGAGGAGAAGTGAATGTAGACAGGAGAGAAAAGAAAGAGAGAGAACAAGGGAGAGAGATGAGAGGAAAGATCAAGATAAGGGATGATGAGAGATGGGATAGAAGAGATGAAGCAGAAGAGACATAACCGTGGAAGACGACTGTGGCAGGAGGTGGACAGAAAGAAAAAGTTGGGCAAGAAGGAATGAAGAAGAGAAGAGACCAACAAAGGGGAAAAAGAAGGAATGAAGTCATGAGAGATGGAAGGAGTATGGGAAAATTTTGACTAGAGGGAAGTAATGTATGAGAAAATGATTGAGTCGGAAAAGAAAGGGTGGGAAGAGAGGAGTGACAGGATGGGGTAAGTAGGAAGGGAGGAGTAGACGCAGGACAGAATCATGTTGGAGAAAATGTGGTCTATGAAGAAGTTGGCTCCAGAATTTGACGTGGAATTTGTGGGTCTGGACAAGATCAGATAAGCAGGATGAGGAAGGAAGAAAGCAGAGAAAGGAAAAATGGGGAGAAGAGAACAGGAGTGATTTAAAAAAATGATAGGAAACAAAGACAATACTGGAAACTGAGAGAGAGAGAGAGAGAGAGAGAGAGAGAGAGAGAATGAGAGTTTGGACTGCAGAGAAAGTTAAGTAAGAATGAATCAGATAAGATTGTGTGATGGGTGAGTTTTAGTTGAGAATGGGTAACTGAGAAAGACTGAGTGAGAGGGGGTACGTGAATGTACAGTAAGTAGTGTTGAATGAGCAAGAAAGGAATGGTTTGGACTGAACAGAAGAATGACTGTGTAAGAAAAGAAAATGACGAAATGAATGAGATAGGTAGATGGTAAGAAATTAATATTAATGAAAGTGTTCGCCGAAAAGAAATAGTGTCAAAGAAAAAACAAGGAAAAATATAGGCAACGCTACGCAGTTGCAACACTCCATCTGACCAAGCAATGTCATACCCCCACCTCCCTGCACACCTAACCAAGAGCATAACTGCCCTAACACCTCCCCTTCATCACTTTTTTTTTTCTTTTATCAGTGGGAGTAAGGAGAACGCCTTGAGGACACCTAACCTGGGCCCTGAAGATTCCTTGCGCAGGGCCCATTGAAATCTGTGTTTTTTTTTTTTCATTATATTTTGAAAAAAAAAAAACATTACATAAGACAGCATTCTACCTATCAAAAGGCACCAGTTCACTATAAGTCATATATCTATGTGAAGCTTCTTGACTCTATAACCCCGCAGTGGCTGAGTGGTTAGCATCGCTAACTGCAAAGCTGCCAGCCTGTTGGCGCCAGGGTTCGAATCCTGGTGCGGGAAACTGGGGTCACTTGGCTCAGGTGTCCGTCCACTCTATGTGGAGTGGTATGTAAAATGAGTACCAAGGGGAACACCTAGGGGAGGTAATTGTGGTGGCCTGGATGATGTAGTGGGCTTATATTCCAAGTTATTGGGTGAATAACCCATTACAGGCTCAAAGGCCTATGATAGGGAGACGAGCACCGCGCCTAAGCGCCTCATAGCGTACGTATAGTGAATACTTTCTGCATTCTGGTCCGAACACGAAATCTCCTTGCCCGGCCAGCCGCTCTACCACCCAGTTTAACGGACGGACACCCGTTGATCCCAGTGATAACACCCTCCTCTGACTTTGTCAGGTGGAGGGTGAAAATGGGAGTGAGTGAGTGAGTGAGCAAACAGGCAATGTGTGATAGTTCTTCGCATGGTGGCAGCTGTGTAACGAGGAAGGAACAGGAATATCCAGGAAGAAAGTGAGTATGTGTGTGTGTGTGTGTGTGTGTGTGCTTACCTAATTGTTCTTACCTAATTGTATCTTTACAGGAATGAGTCAAGTTCGTACTGTCCCGTGCAGCAAACCATTTTTATTAACATATCCTTAAATCTGTCAGTAGCGGCCGTGGCTCAGTGGGTTAGAGCGCTCCGCTCTGACCGAAGGGTCGGAGGATCGAATCCACCCAAGGGTCATTGGTAGACTTCAGGAAGGGCATCCGGTCATAAAATACTACACACTCCAGTCCAAAGTCCTCTACCCAGGGCAACGCCTTAGCCCTTCGGGGATACCTGGCGTAAGACCAAATAATATTATTTATTATCCTTAAATCCGTCAATAGTTTTGGAACACACTACTTCATTCGGTAATGCATTCCACTGATCAATTCCCCTATTTGGGAAACTGAATTTCCTTACGTCTTTATCGCCTCTCTTTATGCAGGTTTTTGCAGTGTCCTCTTGCTGATGCTTCCCCATAGGTTATATATTCATTTATGTCTACAGTATTTTCTCTTCCCCTGAGATGCATTTATATAGCATAATCATGTCTCCTATTTTCCTTCTCTCCTGTAGTGTTGGTAGATTCAGTTTTTCTAATTTTTCTGCATAGCTTAGAGCCCTTAATCTTGGTATCTATCTTGTAGCTGCCCTCTGTACTTTTTCAATCTTATCTATGTGTTTTTCGGGTTGAGGATTCCATACTACCAATGATGAATGATGTTATTATCTTTTTCAACATGTCTTCATATATATCTGTGAATGCTATTCTCATATTAGCAAGCAATGTATACATGTTACTTACCTTCTCATTGACATGGTCATCTGGAGATAGTCTGTTATTGATAATTACTCTTAGGTCTTTCTCTCTTTCTGATATGTGTAGGGTTGTTCTTCCTAACTTTTAATCCCAATCTGGTCTTCTCTCACTTTTACCAAATTTAATTACATGACACTTGTCCAGATTGAATTCCATTTACCATTATTGCTCCATTCATGAAGCTTGTTTAATTCCTGTTCCAGCTCTTTGCAAGAATCTGTGTTAGTAATTTTCCTTGAATTTTTGCATCATCCACAAACATATTTAGATAGCTTCCATTTCCAGTGTTACTGTCTATGTCATTTATATATACTAAAAACATAATTAGTCTCAGCACCGAGCCCTGTGGCACTCCGCTGGTCACTTCTCTCCATGATGAGTAATTTTCCCTTAAGATTGTTCTCATTTCCCTTTTTCTAAGAAAATCCTGCATCCATCAGTACAGATTCCCTTGAATACCTCCTTGATGGTACAGTTTCCATAAAAGTCTTTGGTGTGGTACTCTGTCAATTGCTTTCTTAAAATCTAAATAGATATTGTCCACCCATCCTTCTTTTTTCTGTACTGTTTTCGTAACTCTATAGTAGCTTAATAGATTAGTAACAAATGATTTTTCCTTTCTAAAACAGAACTGCCTCTCTGTTATCATACTGTGTTCTTCTAGATGTTTTACCCAAACTTTCCTTATCAGCCTTTCTAGTAGCTTACTTACAACACTGGTCAGTGATACTGGTCGGTAGTTGCGTGGATTTTGTTTATTCCCTATCTTGAATAGGGGAACAATGTTTGCTTTCTTCCAATTATCAGGTATTTTACCATGACCTAAGGATTCCTTGAATATTAAATACAATGGTCTGCTAAACTCTTTTGTACATTCATGTAGCATCCAACTTGAAATTCCGTCAGAACCATTTGCTTTTCCTCTGTCTTCTCTACGTAACTCTTCCAGTACTTGTTTTTCTGTTATTTGTATATCTGGTAATACCTGTGGGCATCCATGTTTCATGTCATCTCTCTCAAAATTTCTTTCTTTTGTAAAAACTGATTGGAAGTTTAAATTTAGTGCTTCACAAATATCTTTCTCTTGTGTATAGATGATCCCCTCATCTGTAATGAACTGTATTTTATCTTTAATTTTGGTTTTGCTTCGGATATAGCGGAAAAAAATCTTAGGTTGATCACTACTTTTATTTATAATGTCCTCCTTAAACTGTCTCTGAGCCTCCCTCCTGATCTTTGTATAATCGTTTCTTGTCTGTTTATAGTTGTTCTATGCCCTCTCACTATTATGTCTTCTGTATCTATTCCACAGCAAGTCTCTTTTTTCTTTTGATTTTTTACAATCTGAATTAAACCATTTCTTTATTTTCATTTCCGTTGCTTTGTGCTGGGGGATGTAATTTTGGACTCCTATTTCATAAAGATCACAGAATTTTTTATATATAATAAATAAATCATGTCCTCTAATTTCTTTTACCCAGTCTGTTTCTAAAAAGTACTTCTTCAGCTCATGATATTTTCTCTTTTTTGTAATTTAGACTCTTTTTGTAACGCTTATTGCTGGTAACGTCACATGCAATCCTGAAGTTACAATTTAATATTGCATGGTCGCTTTTGCCGAATGGGGGGGTGATACATTATGTCAGTTTCATTTTCTTGCCGGTAAATGTAAGATCTAGTACTGATGGATCATCAAGTCTTCTTTTTTTGGTGTTTTCCTTTACATGCTGTTAGGAAAAACTCCTGCACGAGATCTAGGAGTTGTTGATCCCAACGGCTTTCATGGCTTTTTACATCAAAAGTATTCCTATTTATGTTTGAATTAAAGTCTCCAATTAATATAATTCTTTCAAATTTTTCTTCCATTTTATGTAACAAAGTTCTTAATCTTTGAATTGTACTTTCTGCCAGGTCTTCATATTCACCTCTTTCCCAAGTGGTAGTTTTGGGTGGCATGTATAAATTTGCCACAATTACGTTCCCTTCAGATGTGTTATTTTCCAATGCAATCAGTTCCACTTGTGAGAGTATATCTCGTTTTTTTCTTTGACCTGTAGATTTTTCTTTGTAAAGATTATCATTCCTCCTCCCTTTCTTAAATTTCTGTCTCTTCTCCATATATTGTATTCCTCTAAGTTTAAAATATCGTTGGATATCTTTGGGGTTAATTTTGTTTCAGTCAGGCAAATAAAGTGTGGTTTCTTTTCTTTGATGTATTCTTATATCTCTAATAATTTAGACACCATTCCATCTACATTTGAGTACTTTAACCTAACCATCTTGTTTACATACTTGCCATAACTTGAGTCTCCTACCTTCCTCCGTTTTGTTCCCTGTTGGTTATGGACCACTTTCGTACCTGCAATCCAGTTACTTTGTTAAAAAAAAAATATATATATATATATATTCCTTTCTTTCTCTTTCTTTGTTTTCGCCTCCTCCCTTTTCTCTTTTAGTATTCCCAGTTCCTCTTGAGTTACGCATCATTTTATCCATAGTTTTTTAAATTCCTCTTTTTCCATGAGTTTGCATTTTTTAGTATTGCCTCCACAGTGTTCACACTCTGGAAGGTAACTTTTAGGGGCATTGTCCTATTTCTCTCATATTTACCCAACCCTTTGTGTTCCTCTATCTCTTTATTACAGATTTCCTCTGATACTTCCTTCAATATGCTTGTCACGGGATTTTTATAATATCACGGTAATTTTGGAATAAATGTTTAAATGTTATTTAAATTGATAATAATATTCAATAATATTGAAGAGCAGAGACAATGATTGTCTTGCTAAATCGTGCAACGATTCTCTAACAACGAGAATTGAAAAACTTTCTCAACAGTACACAGCAGAGACTAATTACTCACAATTGCTGAATTACTGTACTGTTAGCCTCTGGAGAAAGTTACTTCACCCCTGACAATAAATAACTAATACTAATAATAATAACATCAGGTTCTTGCTGATGCATTAACTCCTGGCACAACGGATTTTAAGTTAATACAACAAGACTGGTCTAAGTACCAGTTATGAATAGTAAAAAGTTTATGCAAGCTAGGAGCTATATGGAAAATAAGCTTAATTATGGAGAAATGAAACAAGATTTTACTTTACACTGAGCTCAAGGAAAAGAACTGTTAAATTTATTAATCAAAAAAAATAAATTTAACGTTACAATTCAAATCAATTAAATGAGACGCACTCACTCACTCTCACAAAAGCTAAATACTTACGCCTAGGAAAAAAAAACACCTTAACTAAGCTCTTAAAACTACAAAATACACAAAAGAAATATCAATCGATGAATGCTATGTATCACCCGAGGGGGGGGGGGAGTACTGGAATTAACTGTACTAATGGAGCTTGGGGTGCTAGCTGACCTCTCCACTTCTGAGCACAGAACCTTTCTCCGTCACAGCAAACACTAGACTGAATTCAAATCGTGGGAAAGAAAGGCGGAGCACTAGGCCGTATTTTCTAACGGTCGAGTGAGTGAAACGCACCCAAAACAATCGCTCATCGGAAGCGCTAATGTCTCACACAGAGACGATCACGTATGACAATGAAAAACTGATTTGACAAAGCTTCCGTCCGAATGAGCGGTTAACTGAACGAAAAACAGTGAGTTTTCCACTAATAGTTCGTGGCTTCTCACAAAAGGGAAATGTCGCGAATTGATTCGTGACATTACGCCCCTACGAAATTAAATTTTTTCCTTATGGGAAAAAATTTGTGGATATATATATATATGTACATCTTACTAAGTCATTCGCACAAGATTCACACTGTGGTGTGTGTGCTATCCTGCTACAGGAGAAAGTCACAGTCGTCAGTGTGCGAAAAAACCTCGTATTTACGTTAATAGAAGCAAGCTTGAGGGAAAAACTCCGTGACGACGGTGAAAATCCTGTACTCAGGTCAAACTGAGCGAAAATTCGCTACATTTACACTGACAACTAATTGTTGTGTAGTGTGGTGTATGTAGTACACGGTGTAGGTGTGACAGTTGTAGTGTAACTGTACCTACATGTAAAATGACACAGTAAATAATATCATGACGACGACGAAGGCAGAGGAGAAGAGGCGGCAGCGTGCGGCAGATGATCAGCTGGCCCGCACAGCAAAACTGCTACGCCCATTGCTGAACCTGCAAAACCAATTGAGGTGGAGCATCAAAAGTGTCAATGAGACAAAATTCTTATTAAGTTACAATTACTCTCTCTGCCTAGCAATCAGTACATGCTACGAAAAGTACACTCGAGGTCGCCATTAATTTTAGCACACGATTATGGTCGGCAAGTTGAGAATCCCTGTGCAAACTCGGGTCTTCCATAGCCTTGAACTGCACACGTGTCCTCAACCTGTGCCTTAACCTACAGTTCTTATATTTATATCGGGAAGCTGAGAATCCTTGTGCAAACTTGGGTCTTCCATAGCCTCAAGTCGCCTCTGCGGAGTTCTCTCTCGAACTTCCCCCTTAACCTACAATACTTATATTAGTATCGGGAAGCTGAGAATCCTTGTGCAAACTTGGGTCTTCCATAGCCTCAAGTCGCCTCTGCGTAGTTCTCTCTCGAACTTCCCCCTTAACCTACAGTGCTTATATTAGTATCGGGGAGCTGAGAATCCTTGTGCAAACTCGGGTCTTGCATAGCCTCGAGTCGCCCCTCAACTTCCCCCTTAACCTACGGTACATATATTAGTACCGGGAAACTGAGAATCCTTGTGCAAACTCGGGTCTTGCATAGCCTCGAGTCGCCCCTCAACTTCCCCCTTAACCTACGGTACATATATTAGTACCGGGAAGCTGAGAATCCTTGTGCAAACTCGGGTCTTCCATAGCCTCGAGTCGCCTCTCAACTTCCCCCTTAACCTACGGTACATAATATGTATGTACAGGCCCTGGACATACTGTGTCCTGTGGGGCCAATGGGCGAGACATCAGGTCTGCACCCACTTCACCACTACCCTGTCTCTCAACTGACTCAGAGATTACAGGTGTGGTTACAAATGGCACAGGAAGGGCATATCCCTGATCAGTGGTGATACTTTGGCACACACTGCAGGCACGGACAAAACTATCTATGTCCCGTCCCATCCCTGGCCAGAAAAAGTCAGCTCGGATACGGCCCTGGGTCTTCCTTTTGCCCAAGTGACCTCCTGAGGCTGAACAATGACCCCATTGTAACACTGCTAGGCGGTACTTGGCGGGAACGACAAACTGCAGTCGAACCTCGCCCTCGGGTGTTCGTGACTCACGGTAGAGCCGTCCTTGTTTACGAAGGAACTTGGCTCGACCTCCCCGTGAATACTTAATCACTCGACCCTTTTGTTTAATCCGCACGGCAGCAAGTGTCGGGTCAGATTGTTGTTCTTGCACAACAAGTTGACTGCACATCAGATCTTGCGGCGATTCAATGATCACTGGGGTGACACAGTCTGGAGCCTCAGTCATGGCTCGTGTTACCGCAGCAGCCGAAGTCTGAGTAGCGTCATCGGAGCAACTATCCTTGACTCCATTAATATTGCCTACTATAAAGTCAAATAGAGGCTCTGGCATGACAACCGCAAGTGTCGTACCATTATAAAATGGAGATGCCACCTGGATACATGCCTCAGGGAACAATCTCACTGATCCATCAATAAGCTTTGCATGGATCTGTCGACCTGTATACTGCTGAGGCCGAACTAAACTCTGCTTAACAGAGCAACCTGAGGAACCATTGTCTCTCAGGACCTTCACAGGAATGTCTCCCACAAACCCTTGCTGAACAAGGTACTGTCACCTGTGGGAGGGCCTGTGGAGGAAGCAGCTAGCCACTCATGAGGTTGCTGAATTGATGCGGCGAACATTGTGCCTTGTGGGTTATATTGGGAAGATGGAACATTGGCCATCTGTGGAGGGGGGTTCACTATCACTGTGGGACTTATGAACTGTGGGGAAGTAACCACACTGGTAGGGACGTGACCACCATGCTGCTGCTGAGGAATGAAGGCTGCATTCGCTTCCTGCCTCTTTTGAGCTGGTGGTGAAAAAGTTTGTCACGACGGTCGGTTGCGTGGCTGATACTGCTGCTGATTAGGGTACTTTTTGTACCTCTTCCACTCAGGTTTCTGAGTGTTTTGCCCCTGGTCCTTCCACTGCGGTTTTGGACCTTGGCCATTACTCTGAGAATGGCCTTGTTGCTGGGATTCAGTCTGAGATGGCTTCCCAGACTTGGCAGTATCTTTTCTGCTCCAGGTGTTTTGCTTACGAGCTTGATACCCGTATGCAGTAAAGAATGCATCAGCCTTTTCTGCCATTTGGCTGGCATCTTTCACCTGGCAGATCTTAAGCTGTGCTATGAGCTCAGCAGGCCACGACCTCTCTAGCTGTGTACGCAGCATAAAGTCAATTATCCCCTCACGCGTGGAAGGAGTTTCATCTTTCTCCATCCACTCATTTAAGTAAGCTGTGAGACGATCAAGGAACTGAACAGCTGTCTCCTTGTCTTGGAGACGAGCTCGCATGAACTGAACTTTGGCGTCGTCTACTGTGAGACCATACGCCTTAATGAGTGCAGCTTTCATCATCTCATATGTGAGATTGTCTCCACGAATTCTATGGAGAATATCGAGGGCAGGGCCCTCAAATAGGCTAAGAAACTGAAGCCGCTTAGCTGCCTCATCCAGTTGATATAAGTCTGCCATGTCCTCAAAACGAGCTATGTACGGCTCGATTCGCTCGCTTTCCTTGTATGAAGGAAGCTTGATGCGTGGGGTCGCCAGGACGTGTGCAGGGAGAACGCTCGTGGAGCTTGGACCAACTGCACCAGACGTGTCTGAAGCCAAGGAATCTCGCTTGAGCTTCAGCACTTCAAGTTCATGTTCTCGTTCTTTGTCTCGTTGTTCACGCTCGTATTCGCGCTGTTCTCGCTCTTGTACTAACTCGAGCTCGCGTTGTTTCTGCTCGTGTTCGCGCTGTTCTCGCTCTTTTTCTAACTCGAGCTCGCGTTGTTTCTGCTCGTGTTCGCCCTGTTCTCGCTCGTATTCGCGCTGAATCCTACGCTCTTCACGAGCATCTTTCTCACGTTGTTGCTCGTAATTGAACCGTGAGAGAACGTAACTCTGTATTTTCTCTGGGTCTATGAGACCCATATCTTTGGCTTCCTGTACAAATACAGCGGTAGCCATGGCGCTAATTTATTAAGCAACCCGAAATTGAGTACTGACTGCTTAGCGACGAATACTAATAAACACAAGTAAAGAATACAGACACAAGCTAGTGGTGACCAGTCTTATCTAGTTAACTGGCAAAGAATAAATCAAAAATGCGAATAACTAAGAACTCTCAATAATTAACACAATGGGTACGGCGGCTACCCAGGAGCGAATAAAATCGTCTGGCGTTACCAAGAATAAACTAGAGTTAAGTACTCTATTGATTAATAAAGCAAAAACTCACTTGCTAAATTAACGGTAAACACCAGTAAACTTGTGCCTATAAACTTTAATTATAAATACCTAAATATGAATGAGTGAGCACTATCTCGTGAATAGCTTTAGAGCTAGGAGTTAATATCCTGGAATGAGGTCGCCAATTGTCACGGGGTTTTTATAATATCACGGTAATTTTGGAATAAATGTTTAAATGTTATTTAAATTGATAATAATATTCAATAATATTGAAGAGCAGAGACAATGATTGTCTTGCTAAATCGTGCAACGATTCTCTAACAACGAGAATTGAAAAACTTTCTCAACAGTACACAGCAGAGACTAATTACTCACAATTGCTGAATTACTGTACTGTTAGCCTCTGGAGAAAGTTACTTCACCCCTGACAATAAATAACTAATACTAATAATAATAACATCAGGTTCTTGCTGATGCATTAACTCCTGGCACAACGGATTTTAAGTTAATACAACAAGACTGGTCTAAGTACCAGTTATGAATAGTAAAACGTTTATGCAAGCTAGGAGCTATATGGAAAATAAGCTTAATTATGGAGAAATGAAACAAGATTTTACTTTACACTGAGCTCAAGGAAAAGAACTGTTAAATTTATTAATCAAAAAAAATAAATTTAACGTTACAATTCAAATCAATTAAATGAGACGCACTCACTCACTCTCACAAAAGCTAAATACTTACGCCTAGGAAAAAAAAAACACCTTAACTAAGCTCTTAAAACTACAAAATACACAAAAGAAATACCAATCGATGAATGCTATGTATCACCCGAGGGGGGGGGGGGGAGTACTGGAATTAACTGTACTAATGGAGCCTGGGGTGCTAGCTGACCTCTCCACTTCTGAGCACAGAACCTTTCTCCGTCACAGCAAACACTAGACTGAATTCAAATCGTGGGAAAGAAAGGCGGAGCACTAGGCCGTATTTTCTAACGGTCGAGTGAGCGAAACGCGCCCAAAACAATCGCTCATCGGAAGCGCTAATGTCTCACACAGAGACGATCACGTATGACAATGAAAAACTGATTTGACAAAGCTTCCGACCGAATGAGCGGTTAACTGAACGAAAAACAGTGAATTTTCCACTAATAGTTCGTGGCTTCTCACAAAAGGGAAATGTCGCGAATTGATTCGTGACAATGCTCGTTATATTTGCCATCTCCTTTTTGGCTCGAAATTTTGTTTTTTATTTCTTCCTCCTCTATGCCAGTGATTACGCCACTATGACCAATTTTGGGTTGTTTTGGATTTTTTTTTTCACGTCCTTTCTAATGCTTTTTTTTCTTAGGCTCTTGTTTCTAAGTCTTATCTTATTTTTACCACTTCAGCATATGTAATTTCTACATCATCTTTATAACTTTGCATCACTTCATTCACCTGGGTTATCTTCTCTTCAGTATCACTATTTTGGTCTGTTATACTACTTGGTTGCCTAATTGTCTCTGTATCATTGCTAAACTCCTCCATAATACTCTCATGGCTAGCAACTGTCCTTTCCCTATCCCTAATCTTCCTTTCAGTGAACCTACCTCAACTGACATCTCATCTATTGTTGTGTCTTTCTTGTTTAATTCCTTTACTAATTTTTCATTTTCCTCCTTTTGCTTCTTAATTTTATCCATTTCACTCTGAAATGCCCTTTCCAATCTGTTTACCCTTTGTACTAATTTGTTGTATGTTTCCATTTCAACCAGTTCTGATAGAAATCATGTTTTCTACCCCTTTCTCTCTTCCCAGCTCCTTCCATATTTGCTTCTCATACTTTGTTGGTCCTCTTGTGTTAATAGTGAGAAAAAGAACAAAGTTTTTACTTACAATTATGCATCTTACTCGCCTGTGGTACCGTAGTCAAAACAGCTGGGACTTGATCAACACATTCTTGCACTATTTGGCTGTGTTCCGTTATTGAGGCAACAATTTTGCTTAAAACTCACTGTATTATTTTAGAACATCATTTAGTTAACCCTGTACAAGGCTTGACTTATTAAAGATACTCTTTAGGTATAGCCAGTTGTAGCCAAGAGAAGCCAGCTCGGAGTGAGGTGATATGACATTTTGTCTCACTGACGCCGTGTGTAATTCACCGGGTCGGTCAGGATCACTTGATTGTCGTGATCGTCAGCATTTTACCCTCCCGGAAGAGAGCTGAGAGCTCATATAGTCCGATCTAAGGGCAAGGCTGTGACCTTCACACACCCACACACCCGTCCCCTTGCTCAAGGGGGACAGTAACCACCCACTTCGTCAGTGAAACTTTTCGCAACCTGAGCGAGGCGCGAACTCCCGTCTACCAGATGGCAAGCGAGAACGTTACCACTGCGCCAGCGAGTGAGTGTGTGTGTGTGTGTGTGTGTGTGTGTGTGTGTGTGTAATGATAAAGCCGTGTTTACCAAAGGCGATGACATCAATGGAAGCATAAGGAGAGGAAAAAAATGCAAGAGACGACTACCAACAAGAAGGTGGAGGGTTTAAGTGAAGGAAGTGCCTTTGGAAGAAAGCTTTGGAAGGGCGGGAGGGGGTAGTTAATGTGATAATGTCACGGCAGCCCAGAATGATATGTAGACCAACAGAGAAGTAAAACACAGATGGAGCAGAGAAGGACAGCATTGGACTCACCACTCAGTGATCGACACGGCAACCCAAAATGATCTGCAGGCCAACAGGGGAAGGTAAAGGAGTGGTGGGGTAAAGAATGGCAGCTTTGGACTCACTACTCAGTGATCGACCTCAAGGTGGCAGGCGAATGGGAGGAATACGCAAAATAAAGAATGAAGAGGCAAGGAAAAATAAGCAGGAGGGTGAAGGAAACGAGAGACAAGAGTATGGATGAGTGGGGACACCAAAGCATTCTACTTTCTCTCCCAACGCCTCGCTGCTTATCACACAAATTTTTCCCTGTCAAGCACTTCTTCGCTGGTCATCAGTGATATTCAGTCACCAAGTTCCATTGACGTCTACCATTTCCAGGACCCAGGCCGTTTTTACCGCCAGTTATCATGAAAAATGACGCAGCAACATGTTTAATTAGCAGACTTCAGGGGAGAATTTTCAAGTCAAGGGGCTGAGGTCATGAAGTGTTACAGGTAAGGAAAAAATGCCTGGGAAAAACGAATTATAATTATTGGAGCCCCCCCCCATCTCTCTCTCTCTCTCTCTCTCTCTCTCTCTCTCTCTCTCTCTCACTCGTTACCTGGCGAAGCTCCTAGTTTTCAGCTCTAGCTCTCGAAGACAGCCTAATTCATCATTCTTTATTCATTGTTAAGCCATTTGTTAAACTTCCGAGCAGGGCAACAATGGTGTATGTGTGTGTGTGTGTGTGTGTGTGTGTGTGTGTGTGTGTGTGTGTGAGAGAGAGAGAGAGAGAGAGAGAGAGAGAGAGAGAGAGAGAATACTACTGACGGCAGAGCATCACAACCATGAAGGGAAGGGACATGGGGAGAGTGATAATGCATTTCTGTACGATGCAGGACAACAGACTTAAATAAACAAGAAAACTTTACAAGAATATCAGACAAAATTTCTCTCCCTCCTCAACTTTACTGTAGGGGGTGGGGAGGAGGGTGATAAACAGGAGTGTGTCGGCAGGTAAGACAAACATAGAAGGTATCAAATTGTTGGATGGTTGGTGTGCCAGGGAAAGGATAGACAGTGTCCTGATGGATGGAGTGGGATGGACTGAAGGAGTATTGTGCAGGAGTGAGATGGAATGACTTAGTATATGCAGGAGTGGGATGGATTGAAGGAGTATCTACGGGAGTGTGGAGTGGGATGGAATGAAGGAGTATACCCAAGAAAGTGTGAGATGGAATGGAGTATATGCAGAAGGGTGGAGTGGGGTGGAATAAAGGAATACATGCATGAGGGTGGAGTGGGATGGAATGAAGGAGAGGGATGCAATGAAGTAGTATAGGTAACTGGGTGGAGTGGGATGGAATGGGGTATGTGCAGACGGGTGGAGTGGGATGATATGAAGGAGTGGGATGGAATGAAGGAGTATATGCAGCAGGAAGGAATATGATGGAAGGAAGGAGTGCAGCTGCGTCAGGATAAAATGTGGAGACATTTTTATAACTGATACATTTATGTAACTACCACCTTGGTTGAGGTACATGGAGTAATTGATGGATCCGTTCATAAGTAGGCAGATGGGCGAAGAAGAAACAAAGAGATAATAATTTACACACACACACACACACACACACACACACACACACACACACACACACACACACACACACACACACACACACACACACACACACACACACACACGCACGCACGCACGCACGCAAGAGTAATACACCATTTCAGTGACAACTGCTGGAAGGAAAGCGGAATGTTTAAATATATTTAGTGCCTTAGAAGCAACCCGACATAAACAGTACCTTCTGATAACCTCACAATCACCATGGCAGCCCCACATAAACAATACCTACTGATAGCCCTCACAATCACCATGACAACCCCACATAAACATTATCTACTGCTAACCCTCACAATCACCATTACAATCCCACATAAACAATGCCTACTGAATGAATACAAATAAACTGTCAGCATCACTGATGATGGCAATCTATTCACCACAAACACACATTCATCATTTATCACTTTTTCCGATCAATCAATCATACCTAATTGTAATTTTTTTTTAATAGGGTTCCATTATTTTTGGATTTTCATGCTCGCTCTCAACGTTGGGTATATTTTGTTGATAGTTATAGAGAGCCTCTTTCATAGGAAGAATAATTTATTTGTGATATTTGAATATGTTGGTTTCTTATGTTATTGTTTCTACTGTTCGCCCCCCCCCCTCTCTCTCTCTCTCTCTTTCTCTCTCTGTACACCTGGCGAGTCTCCTAATTTGCAGCTCAAACTCCTGAAAATATACGAGGAAAAAACAGGCAAACCATAATTATTTACTCATTAGAAAGCCATTTGTTGAACTTTATGAGCAGGGCAATAATGATGTGTCTGCGTCTGTGTGTGTGTGTGTCTTCATTATTAATAACCCTCTCTCTCCCTCCCTCCCTCTCTCTCTCTCTCTCTCTCTCTCTCTCTCTCTTGTCATCAGCAATTTTTCCTTGTTATAAACAAATGAATAATAAATAATCCATACACCAGATTACTGGTGTCCTCTGTTCATAAAATATCCGTAACAGTTACATTTGAACAACTGTGGATTGAAATTTAGAGAGAAGCAACTCTGGGGAAGCGAGTTCCAGAGAGATGCTGTTCGGGGAATGAAAGAATTCTGATAGGCAGAAGTTCTCCAACATGACTGAGTGACATTCCAGTCATGAGCGCTACCAGATGCCCGTGTAGCACGAGGGAAGGCATGGAGAGGTGGCACCATGGACGCATTTGCCATAAAAATATCTGTAAAATAATGCAAGGGAGGCAACATTTCCCTCTTACTTGTAGGGAAGGTAGTTTATTTGTAATGGCAGGGTTGTTAATAATTCTAACAGCTTTGTTCTGAATTTTGTCTAGTTGTTTTAATGCAACCTCTCCACAACCATTCCAAAAGGGTGAGCAATATTCAAGCTGAGAGCGCACATGACTCTTATAAATTATAGCTAACTACTCGTCAGTGAAGAAGTTCCGGATTCTGAGCAATAATCCAAGTTTTTTTGAGGCGGTTTTAGCAAGTGATCTAACATGAGAGGTCCAGCTGAGGGCACTGTTAAGTGAGACGCCAAGAATTTCAATACTTTTGGAGATGGGAATATTTGTGGCACTGAAGGTAATGTACGAATCTGACAATATCTGTCCATTAGTAAATTGTATATATTCAGTTTTACTAGCATTAAATGAGACAAGGTTGTTTTATCCCCATTCACTGATCGTAGATAGGTCTTGATTTATGGAGATGGCTGTACTGAGTTGAGAGGCAGAGATATTAGACTTTGTAAATGGGTGTCTAAGTGTGAATGAACTATGTAGTTTTGAGTCATCTGTATATGAGTGGATGGGATTGTGGGTGACAGATAAGAGATCATTATTGTGAACCAGGAATAGGGTTGGCACCAGAACTGATCCCTGCGGCATGCCGGCATTAATTGAGTGAAAATTGGAATATACATCATCTACTTTTACTCTTAATTTACTGTCACTAAGACATGAAGACATCAAAGGAACAGAAGACATTAGTTCATAGCAAGGGAGTTTGGACAGCAGGGAACGGTGCCATACTCTGTCGAAAGCTTTAGAAATATCAAGGGCTACTGCATGAGTTTCTCCATGTAGGTCAATTGACTGATGGATGGTATGAGTTAGGAGATTATGTCAATGGTGGATCTTTCGTGGCGAAAACCATATTGTCTATCACTAATTAAGTTGTTGGATTCAAGATGTTTAACAATGTGCTCATTATTATTAAAGTTTCAAACATCTTACCAAGGGAAGATGTGACAGCTATTGGTCTGTAATCAGAGGAGTCAGAGGAGTTTCCTTTCTTCGGAACTGGGTGGATATTGGCTTCTTTCCATGAATTTGGGAATGAAGAAGTACGTATGCATAGTCTGAATAATTTAGCTAGAACAGAGGCAAGTTCAGGGGAACACTTTTTCAAAACAATTGGCGGAATTCCATCTAGGCCTGGAGCTTTGTTGGTAGGTAATTTGTCTAGGATGGATTTTACGTATCTTGTCTATATTTTAAGTAGGGCAATTTCGGGAGTCAAGTTCTAGTACTGGGACATTCTGGCTGACATCATCTATGGTAGAGTTTCTGGCAAATGTACTGGCAAAAATATCCGATTTCCCATGCGGATCATTTGTAATGTTGCTATCTGAAGATTTTAGTGGGGGAATGGAAGATGACTTGTTAAAGTTATTATTGAAAGAATTAAGAGTTGACCAGAATATTCTATTGTCATAAGGGTTGTTAAGTAGTTTTGATGCTTGCTTTTGAAGAAAGTTTGATTTAGGAATATTTATTACAGCTTTTGCACGATTTCTAGCAATTTTAATAATTTAATTAAATTGCTGATGATACAGTATTGTTGAGTGAAGATGAATGGGAGTTGCAAGGTTTGGTGAATGAATTTGGGACAATGTGTAGGAGGAGGAAGCTGAAAGTTAATGTAAACAAAAGTAAAGTTATGGTGTTTGAGAGGAATGAAGTCACAGAATGTACAGTGAGGTCGGATGGTGAGGATATGGAGAGTGTGAGTGCATTCAAGTACTTGGGTAGTGTGATGAGTAAGGATGGAACTTTGGGGGATGAAGTGCGTGAAAGGGTACAGCAGGGAAGGAAGGTTGTTGGTTCACTGAAAGCAGTGATGAGAAATAGGGAGGTGAGTATGGAAGTTAAGAAGTCACTGCATGATAGTATTGTGATCCCTACCCTGACGTATGGAAGCGAGGCATGGACCTTGCAATAGGGGAACAAGTCAAGAGTGAGAGCAGTGGAAATGAGTTACTTGAGAGGAGCATGTGGAGTGACGTGGAGGGACAGGTTGACGAATGAAGAAGTGAAGGAACGTTGTGGGGTGGATGTGGATGTGGTTGAGGAGATTAGGAGAAATACACTGAGGTGGTTTAGACATGTGGAGAAAATGGTGAATGAAAGACTGACTAAGAGGGTGTATGTAGGTGAGGTGGAGGGAGGGAGAGGGAGGGGTAGACCGAGGATGAGGTGGAGGGATGGAGTTGAAAGGTATATGAGGGAGGGGGGAGTGAGTTGGGGGGAGGGTAGTCAAATGGTGGGTGACAGAGCGACTTGGAGGCGTTTTGTCTGCGGCCACCCTTTGCGGGATTAGGGCGTCGGGCTATAGATAGATAGATAGAATTAAATTTCTATAAATATATATTTACTATAATTTTCTTTCTCCTTCCTCACCTCTTCCCCGCTTGCTCTCAGTTACTTCTCCCATTAACGTTCTCTTCCTGATATCCTTTCCATTTATCTTCCTTTCCACCTTAAACTCTCTCCTTTATTTCCCCCTTATATCAGTTCCTTTTTTTCTCCTTTTTGTTTTTTCTCTCTCAGGTCTTCCCTCTTTTTATCATTTTACATTGTATTTATGACTTTCACTTTCTCTGACTAAAATCTTTATTCCTCTCGCTTCAGAATTCTCTCTCTCTCTCTCTCTCTCTCTCTCTCTCTCTCCTTCGCCTTAGATGTCCTTTTTATGTAAACACGGCTTTCCTTCACCCCGGACACACACACACACACACACACACACACACACACACACACACACACACACACACACACACACACACACACACACACACACACACACAGGCGGTCTCTGAATCGGTAGAGAGGCGGCCTGCAGTCCTAAAGGATCCAGAATCGAATCCCGGGTGGGGCAGGGAACAGTTTATGGATTTGAACTTCTTAAAAGCAGACTTTCCTGATCTGGCAGATGACCCGCCGATATGTCGTAAAAATACCCCCGCTAATACCAATACACCAGTCCTGTACGAGACAGCCCTAGCATGTATTCAATATGGATGGTGGGTGTTAGCGCCGAAGTGGTGACATGTGGAGGTGTAGGAGGACTACTGGGCCTTGGGATAGGTCACTGCCTCGGAGAAATAGACCCTGAAGCCTTTGCCCAGAGTCGGACACGTAAAAAAACACTCACACATACACACACACACACACACACACACACACACACACAAAAGCACGCACGCACGCACCCACGCACACACACACACACACACACACACACACACACACACACACACACACACACACACACACACACACACACACACAACATGCACCTTTAAACAATCAGCATTCAGTGCACACAAACACCCTCAACCATTCCAGCCTTCAATTCTGTCCCTACAATACACCTGCCTCATCAATACCAACACCTGACAACAGATTCCAAGGAAATTGATATGTAGAGATCTCATAATTGTTGCTCACATGTTTAACAAGACGCAGTAGATACTCACACACACCAACACCTGACAGTAGATTCCAAGGACATTACTATCTAAAGATGTTTTTATTGCTGTACACAGGTTTATCACGAACACCATTTCTCTCAACACCCTCCCTCTCCCTCTCTCCTAATGTACCCGGCTTATAAGCAACACAGTCCACACCATCTTAAAAAGCCTGTTGCTGTTTACACTATCCTGCACTCGTTTCTACCATATCCCCCTCTGTTGTTGACACTATATCTTTTTTTTTTTTTTTTTTTTTTTCAGTGTCTCCCTTCCCTCTTTTTGATATTTCCTGGACTCTTACTTTTCATTTTTCCAGTACCTCCCCCTCTTCGATACTGATACTCTCACCCTCCAGCTTTTCCAGACGTGAAAGCAGAACCAACGATGAAAATATTTAAAAGGAACATGAAAATAAAAGCATCTCTATTATTTCCCGCCAAATATTCAACCTTTCATTTTCCTTCCCCCCTATCGTCTGCCCCTGACATACCTTCTTCCTTCCTTCCTTCCTTCCTTCCTTTCATTCCTCATCGCTCCCCTCCCCAACGTGCTCCAATGGCGATATTTATCAACAACTTTTCATATTTTTTCGCATTAGCTGAATTACCGGGAGATGGGTGGGGGGAAGATACCAGTGTAGGAGGGCGTGGGGAAAATGCCACACACACACACACACACACACACACACACACACACACACACAACTACTATACTATTTAGACAAGTAAAAGTTAACTACTCCACCAAATCCACCTCTGTTGCTGACTGGGTCAAGTATTAAGGCCCTTCATGGAAATTCCTGTTGTTATGGTCAGTACGAACTTGTGTGTGAGCTGTTGCCTGTCCTGTTCTTATTCTGTTGTGGAAAAATGAGATACCAAATAATTAAGGCTTTCACATATTGGTATCAGGGTTCGGTAACTTCTTTTTTGTATGTAAATCTCTCTCTCTCTCTCTCTTTCTCTCTCTCTCTCTCTCTCTCTCTCTCGCAGCTGATGGGTCTACCATCAAATATCCTGGAAGAAGAAATTCAGTCCAGCTGATGACAGTCAGTGAAAGATTTTCTCCAGCCTGAAATACTCGCAGTCCTACCTCCTACTTCACATCACAATCTCTGATTCAGTTTCTCACATAAATGCAACTCTCTCTCTCTCTCTCTCTCTCTCTCTCTCTCTCTCTCTCTCTCTCTCTCTCTCTCCTGAAGGGGCTCACAATATTGGTGGACTGCAGCCTCGCCACTTAAGACAAATCTTATTAACACCAATTCTGTGCAAAAGTTTTATCTCACCTTCCATTCTCTTACTCTAAATATTTCGACTAGATTTCTTTTACTCTGGTTCCTAATTATACTGCACTCTAATTCTTGCCAGTTTGTATTAGTCGTTGTTACTCTTATGTTTCTACCTGTTGCTACAAAAGCTTCTTCAGTGACCAAGGTAATCAAAGGTAAGAAATTACACGCGACAAAAATGGACAAAAGGAAGAAATGGAGGGAGAACGAACAGACGAAACTGTTAGCCTTGGATTAAATACAAGTTTGTCATACTTCCACCTGCTAATTTCAGTGTGCCTAGTTGATCACAAGATCTCCCCCCCCCCCACCCCACCCTCTCTCTTTCTCTCTCTCTCTCTCTCTCTCTCTCTATCTATCTATCTATCTATCTATCTCTCTCTCTCTCTCCATAAAATATACACACGTTTATAACCTGTAATTACACAAGTCTGCCCAAGATATACACAACAAATAACTTGGTTGAAATTAGGTAATAAGCAGGTCAGCAGCAAAGGTCAAGGTCGACAGAGTAAAGTGTTGTGGTTCGCCAACAAACAATCACATATTACTTAGGTAAATGTACACACTCATAAAGGTAACAAGATTTTTCTTCCTTACAGGAGGTTTACAATTACTTGCGTTATCTTTCATAGACGACTTTGTCTCTCTTAAGCAGTATGTACAGAAGCAAAATTAATGAGCATGAAGGAATTCCATAAACGTGTCAACTCATTCATGACATAGTATAGAGGGCAGAATCAGTACACAAGCCTGTCGTGTGTGGTGAACCATGACGCTGCTGCACCACAGGTACACCATGATGGCAGGTGGACAACAGTTCTTCGTCCAAATATTTACCTTACCAGCACAGGAAGTACGTGAACACCTTCATTGCCCTTCACCCGCAGAGCAGGGGTAGTTACCTACCGTCAATCCTATTATTAATTAGCCCTCAGGAAAGTACACATCCACGTTATTATTCATTATCACTAACTTGCATATCGTCAACTCCCGCTGATCACACACACACACACACACACACACACACACACACACACACACACACACACATCCAGGTACTGAGATTGTCAAACCCCAGCCAGTAGCCCATTGCCTAAGTTATAATGTGCAGGTGAGCTAAGCTGATGGTTGTTGTAATATCCCCAACAAGTAATTATTAGTTTACCATCACAAGTTACAAGTCCGGGGTGGGTAACAACATGGGTTAAGGGTCAAGTCGCTTCTGAGTCGACAGACTCGACGGTTGCCTTTATATGTGAAGCAAGGTTTGAATGCCGACGGTGGGAATGAGATGATGATGATGATGATGATGGAGACAACAACGACCGCAACAATATGTTTTACAAGCATAAACACCAAACTATCGGACTTCCAAGACCATGTATCGGTACACGGCTAGCACTTATAAGATGTATCGTCGCACTGCTGGCCACCAATTTAATGTATCGGTACACGGCTAGCACTAAATATCGTGCCACCGCTAGCACCAATAAAGTAATGTAGCCGTTATGGAGTAGCAGTTGACTACATATTAAGTGTTCTGCTGTATATTATAACTAGACCACCGTGTTGGATCGACGACACTGTCTGTAGTACACGTCAGCTACTCGCCGTCACTGCCCGACACTTCCCACCAAAGGTCCTCTGCCACGAGAAGGTGGAAGCTGGTCTGTTATTAAGTGGTAGCGTAAGGTGACAGAAATGAGCAGATTAAATCTCTCTTTATTGGGTACAGAATAATATAACTGCGACCCGAGAGATATGTAGGAGCGACACCACCTCCCTTTAAAACTGTAAAACGGCTTCTGACGCTGTACGGTCACCGAGCGGACAAGGGCGCGGTGCTGAGGTCAGTTAAAAAGTGAGGTGCCGAGCATTACATATACTCTGGGCTTATGCAAAAAGTAGAGATAAATGACAACTCTACTAGCACATTATACACCTCTATAAAATGGTATTAAGTACATTCACATATACCAACATAATAAATGGTTCCCCAGGACTTTACACTTACGCACTTATTCAGATATCTTTTCACTTCTCCTAACCTTCATTTTATAATTGAAACAGGGTGGCACTTGTGGTCTGCCATCCACCTTCTTCCTATACCACAGCTAACAGCGAAATGATATTTTGTTGTTCATCATTCACACTCATTACACACTGTTAATTATGACTAAACAGCTTTAAAAATTATTATGTAAAATGTGTGATACTACAACTTCATATGGAAAAAGATGTTGACACCAGAACAACCAGATGCAAGAGGAAGGAACATGAGAAGAGGAAGAGGGGATAAAAAAGAAAGAGGACATCAACAATTAATTATCACTGAACACCGTAAAACAGGAGTAAATTACCCCCTGTGATAAATACCGAACAAGTCCACTGACCGCCATTACATGAGACAGTGAATAACATAACGCGTCAGTGAACTGATCTGACGCAGCGCAGAAATAAAACACTGAATATGAAATCTCTCTCTCTCTCTCTCTCTCTCTCTCTCTCTCTCTCGCAGCTGAAGGATCTGCCATCAAATATCCTGGAAGAAGAAATTCAGTCCAACTGATGACAGTCAGTGAAAGATTTTCTCCAGCCTGAAATACACGGAGCCCTACCTCCTAATTCACATCACAATCTCTGCTTCAGTTTTTCACATAAATGTAACACTCTCTCTCTCTCTCGTCTCTCTCTCTCTCTCTCTCTCTCTCTCTCTCTCTCTCTCTCTCTCTCTCTCAAACTTTTTACATTAAAATACATACATGTGTTCTGGACCACACAGACCTAATCACATTCAGTCCCTCCACCCATCCTTCTAAACACTGTCAGAGCAGAGACCTAATTCCAATCAATCGCTACGGTAATTTTTCAATCACCATAGTCTGCCAAACCTATATCCATCATTTGTTTTATTCTTAATAAGAAGAAGGAGCCAAAGGCCAGCGGCCTGCAAATTGCTCCCCAAGAAAAAACAAAAACAAGATAACAGAGAGCTGAAGTCAAGACCCATTCACTTCGAGATGCCTGGACACACTGCGTTTGAAAGACTGGAGATCGTAGGCATTAGGGAAAACAGACAGAGGGAGAGTTCCACAATTGACTTGTTGCGTACATGAAGGACTGGGATTAGCGGTTACCTCTTGCATTAGACAATTGGACAGGAAAGGGATGAAAGTTTTTTGCTAAACGGATGCTACTTGCCCGCTGTAGTGGTGGAGGGATACAAACAGACAGTTCAGAGGAGCAGTGACCATTGAAGTAGCGATAGAAAAGAGATATAAGATGCAACGATGAGGCGGAGAGTCAGAGGTTGAACGGAGCCAGTAAGAGGAGGAGAGAGGGAGAGTTGAAGTATTGAGTGACAGGGGTGAGGGCGAGGGAGAGAGTGAGTTGATGTGTTAAGTGGCAGGGGTGAGGGTGAGGGAGAGATTGAGTTGAAGTATTGAGTGACAGGGGTGAGGGTGAGGGAGAGGGTGGGTTGAAGTGGCAGGGGCGAGGGTGTGGGTGAGTTGAAGTGGCAGGGGTGACGGGTGAGGCCTAAAGAGTGGAGTTGAGAGAGAGAGAGAGAGAGAGAGAGAGAAAGCCTGTGTACAGTGTTATGTACTAATGTTATATATAGTTTGATATCATGTTATATCCACCCGTGTACCGTGTTATGTGCAAGTGTTATGTATAGTTATCTACTATATAAAGGTCACTTTCTGTCTGTCTGTCTGTTTGTTCACGAACTACTCCGCAATTTCATTTTACTTGGCCTTAACCTGGCCTTAACCTACATATCTGGCATCCTTATAACCCAAGGAAGGCTTTAGGGGGGTCAAAATTCAGATCTGGATCTTTAGAGGTCACCGGCTAAGTGTTCGCTTTTTTGGCCAATTTTTGGCATGGAGACCCACATAACCTCCAGTTCGGACATAGGCTATGCGAGGTTGACTCTGAGGTCATTGAGGTCATCGGTCGGAGGTCATTTTAGGTCACCGATGATAGTAAACAAGTACGCACAAATACTGTGAGTTAGTCTGTGAAAGCTGAAACAGAAAGTTCCTGGACCTCTTATAATTCATTTTCAGAAGCATGAGAGCTACATGGTCTTTCTGGAGTAGAAGGAAAGACTGAAGTAGAACAAATAGGATTGGAGTATTGGTCTTTTTGGTCTCATGGCCCATGGAAGATTTTAAGACCAATAAAACCGATGGTTTGAGGGAGGAGGGCAGAGTAGTAAGAGTCAGATAAATAAAGAGAGAGAGAGAGAGAGAGAGAGAGAGAGAGATGGGGGAGAAGGGACAGGAGAAGGAAGATAAATAAGGAGGGGGAGCGGGAATGCCGGGTACCCCTGCTAGTGTGTTATATACCTACCAATGTTCTGTGTTATATATAAGTGTTATGTATTGTTTTATTTTATATACCCACATGTGTACTATGTTACGAACTAGTTATGTGTAGAATGATGTCTTGTCATATGCCCGCCTGAGTGGTGTATTATTTACTAGTGTTATGTGTAGATTGATGTGTTGTTATATCCACCTGTGTATTGTATTATGCCACGGAAACATCATAGCAATAGTGTTAAGTCTTGTTATATCCACCTGCGTACTGCACTAATGTTATGTGTTGTTATATCCACCTGTGTTCTGTGTTAGTAATGGAATTATCATAGCACTAGTGTTAAGTCTTACATCCATGTGTGTGCTGTGATATACCACGGAAACATCACTAACATTTGTGTTATGTGTAGTTTAACGTCTTGTTATAACCACCTGTGTCCTCACATGCGCCACGGAAACATCTCTTCAGGTTTGTGTTATGGTGTTATCGGAAATTTTCATCCTTCAACTACGACGACGCAGTTATGTTCCGGACGGATTTATTGACTTTGGGGAAACTTTTCGAACTGGACAGGTTAGATATGGTGAAAGTAAGCTCCTTGTGCAGTATAAGTCCTTCCTAAATTGAACATATTTGTCTGGCTGTAACAAGCATAAAAGTAAAATCACGTCGTTGGACTGAGTGGGTTAATACCTTGGTGTGTCGCATGGAAGTGCAGATGAACCAATTATAGCAAGTAACACAATCTCTAAATATTTCATGTGATAGTTAGGGACTGGTTTCTCGAACGCGAGATCCGTTGTGCAAGTCACCGCCACAAGGCAAGTGAATGTCACTGGAGGACAGCCATTACAGAACCAGCAGGATAAGACATGTAAGGGTCAGCGTCCATCCATAATGCAAGTTGTGTAATAGTGTTGCTGCTGCCCCTATCTCCTCATCACTGCCTCCTGCACTGATCTCTTGAGGATAATTATTGACCAAACTGGTGCTACCCCCACCTCCTCATCACTGCCTCCTGCATTGACGTCTTGAGTAAGTCAACTAATTATTGGCCAGACTAACGCTGCCCCTCCTCACCCTCTTTATTACTGGTCAGGCTGGACATGTGGATGTCACTATCTACAGTTACGTACAGAACAGTTACCACTACGTGCTGCGTGGCCTTTGGTTCTACAGTAATGTATTACGAAGAGAATCAGATATTTATCCAATGAATAAGAAAAATACCGTAAATCTTATTAATCATACATAAATATAAATTAGTTACGAACAAACAATATCTAACCTTTATGGCAAACATTTGAATGTAAGTAACCATTGGAAAACTTTAATTAGAAAAAACAATGTGGCAAACCATACAGCAATCTATTACTTCAGCCATGCTAATATATTATACACAAACTGTTACACTGAAAAGTAAGTTAGGCGATTGTTTATTCTTTGATTTGCACTTATCTTTTATGCCACTAGAAAAGCTAAAATAAAACATACAATGGTACTCCCGCATAGTCTTGAAATTAAAACATCACACACCACACCAACAATGAATGCCTAGTGAAACATTACCTCTTATTCTCTAGTTACAGTATTCAAACTCTTGTCTTCCAAAATAAATGCTAATTGCGCTGGAGTTTGTTTTCATTTTTTCACTAACTGTCTGGTGTGTCTGTCTCGTTCGACTGAAACTGTAAATGTTTTAAAGGCCACTTCTTCGAAACTGCAACGGTTGATTACCTCTCTCTCTCTCTCTCTCTCTCTCTCTCTCTCTCTCTCTCTCTCTCTCTCTCTCTCTCTCTCTCTCTCTCTCTCTCTCTCTCAAACTTTTTACATTAAAATACATACATGTGTTCTGGACCACACAGACCTAATCACATTCAGTCCCTCCACCCATCCTTCTAAACACTGTCAGAGCAGAGACCTAATTCCAATAAATCGCTACGGTAATTTTTCAATCACCATAGTCTGCCAAACCTATATCCATCATTTGTTTTATTCTTAATGATAAGAAGAAGGAGCCAAAGGCCAGCGGCCTGCAAATTGCTCCCCCCAAGAAAAAACAAAAACAAGATAACAGAGAGCTGAAGTCAAGACCCATTCACTTCGAGATGCCTGGACACACTGTGTTTGAAAGACTGGAGATCGTAGGCATTAGGGAAAACAGACAGAGGGAGAGTTCCACAATTGACTTGTTGCGTACATGAAGGACTGGGATTAGCGGTTACCTCTTGCATTAGACAATTGGACAGGAAAGGGATGAAAGTTTTTTGCTAAACGGATGCTACTTGCCCGCTGTAGTGGTGGAGGGATACAAACAGACAGTTCAGAGGAGCAGTGACCATTGAAGTAGCGATAGAAAAGAGATATAAGATGCAACGATGAGGCGGAGAGTCAGAGGTTGAACGGAGCCAGTAAGAGGAGGAGAGAGGGAGAGTTGAAGTATTGAGTGACAGGGGTGAGGGCGAGGGAGAGAGTGAGTTGATGTGTTAAGTGGCAGGGGTGAGGGTGAGGGAGAGATTGAGTTGAAGTATTGAGTGACAGGGGTGAGGGTGAGGGAGAGGGTGGGTTGAAGTGGCAGGGGCGAGGGTGTGGGTGAGTTGAAGTGGCAGGGGTGACGGGTGAGGCCTAATGAGTGGAGTTGAGAGAGAGAGAGAGAGAGAGAGAGAGAGAGAGAGAGAGAGAGAGAGAGAGAGAGAGAGGGAGAAAGCCTGTGTACAGTGTTATGTACTAATGTTATATGTAGTTTGATATCATGTTATATTCACCCGTGTACCGTGTTATGTGCAAGTGTTATGTATAGTTATCTACTATATAAAGGTCACTTTCTGTCTGTCTGTCTGTTTGTGCACGAACTACTCCCGCAATTTCATTTTACTTGGCCTTAACCTGGCCTTAACCTACATATCTGGCATCCTTATGACCCAAGGAAGGCTTTAGGGGGGTCAAAATTCAGATCTGGATCTTTAGAGGTCACCGACTAAGTGTTCGCTTTTTTGGCCGGGGCAACGCCGGGCACCCCTGCAGTTCAATTTTTGGCATGGAGACTCACATAACCTCCAGTTCGGACATAGGCTATGCGAAGTTTACTCTGAGGTAATTGAGGTCATCGGTCGGAGGTCATTTTAGGTCACCGATGATAGTAAACAACTACGCACAAATACTGTGAGTTAGTCTGTGAAAGCTGAAACAGAAAGTTCCTGGACCTCTTATAATTCATTTTCAGAAGCATGAGAGCTACATGGTCTTTCTGGAGTAGAAGGAAAGACTGAAGTAGAACAAATAGGATTGGAGTATTGGTCTTTTTGGTCTCATGGCCCATGGAAGATTTTAAGACCAATAAAACCGATGGTTTGAGGGAGGAGGGCAGAGTAGTAAGAGTCAGATAAATAAAGAGAGAGAGAGAGAGAGAGAGAGAGAGAGATGGGGGAGAAGGGACAGGAGAAGGAAGATAAATAAGGAGGGGGAGCGGGAATGCCGGGTACCCCTGCTAGTGTGTTATATACCTACCAATGTTCTGTGTTATATATAAGTGTTATGTATTGTTTTATTTTATATACCCACATGTGTACTATGTTACGAACTAGTTATGTGTAGAATGATGTCTTGTCATATGCCCGCCTGAGTGGTGTATTATTTACTAGTGTTATGTGTAGATTGATGTGTTGTTATATCCACCTGTGTATTGTATTATGCCACGGAAACATCATAGCAATAGTGTTAAGTCTTGTTATATCCACCTGCGTACTGCACTAATGTTATGTGTTGTTATATCCACCTGTGTTCTGTGTTAGTAATGGAATTATCATAGCACTAGTGTTAAGTCTTACATCCATGTGTGTGCTGTGATATACCACGGAAACATCACTAACATTTGTGTTATGTGTAGTTTAACGTCTTGTTATAACCACCTGTGTCCTCACATGCGCCACGGAAACATCTCTTCAGGTTTGTGTTATGGTGTTATCGGAAATTTTCATCCTTCAACTACGACGACGCAGTTATGTTCCGGACGGATTTATTGACTTTGGGGAAACTTTTCGAACTGGACAGGTTAGATATGGTGAAAGTAAGCTCCTTGTGCAGTATAAGTCCTTCCTAAATTGAACATATTTGTCTGGCTGTAACAAGCATAAAAGTAAAATCACGTCGTTGGACTGAGTGGGTTAATACCTTGGTGTGTCGCATGGAAGTGCAGATGAACCAATTATAGCAAGTAACACAATCTCTAAATATTTCATGTGATAGTTAGGGACTGGTTTCTCGAACGCGAGATCCGTTGTGCAAGTCACCGCCACAAGGCAAGTGAATGTCACTGGAGGACAGCCATTACAGAACCAGCAGGATAAGACATGTAAGGGTCAGCGTCCATCCATAATGCAAGTTGTGTAATAGTGTTGCTGCTGCCCCTATCTCCTCATCACTGCCTCCTGCACTGATCTCTTGAGGATAATTATTGACCAAACTGGTGCTACCCCCACCTCCTCATCACTGCCTCCTGCATTGACGTCTTGAGTAAGTCAACTAATTATTGGCCAGACTAACGCTGCCCCTCCTCACCCTCTTTATTACTGGTCAGGCTGGACATGTGGATGTCACTATCTACAGCTACGTACAGAACAGTTACCACTACGTGCTGCGTGGCCTTTGGTTCTACAGTAATGTATTACGAAGAGAATCAGATATTTATCCAATGAATAAGAAAAATACCGTAAATCTTATTAATCATACATAAATATAAATTAGTTACGAACAAACAATATCTAACCTTTATGGCAAACATTTGAATGTAAGTAACCATTGGAAAACTTTAATTAGAAAAAACAATGTGGCAAACCATACAGCAATCTATTACTTCAGCCATGCTAATATATTATACACAAACTGTTACACTGAAAAGTAAGTTAGGCGATTGTTTATTCTTTGATTTGCACTTATCTTTTATGCCACTAGAAAAGCTAAAATAAAACATACAATGGTACTCCCGCATAGTCTTGAAATTAAAACATCACACACCACACCAACAATGAATGCCTAGTGAAACATTACCTCTTATTCTCTAGTTACAGTATTCAAACTCTTGTCTTCCAAAATAAATGCTAATTGCGCTGGAGTTTGTTTTCATTTTTTCACTAACTGTCTGGTGTGTCTGTCTCGTTCGACTGAAACTGTAAATGTTTTAAAGGCCACTTCTTCGAAACTGCAACGGTTGATTACCTCTCTCTCTCTCTCTCTCTCTCTCTCTCTCTCTGAAATATTGTTGCGAGAAAAGTACAGATGTAAAGTAAGCGATGTTTGTGTAAATGTCAAATATTACCAATGAAATGCTTGGTTAAGGTTTCTTCGGAGATGCTGAAGAACCTCCTCTTAAGTTTTTGTTTATTATATAGCTGTTCAGAGAGAGACAGAGAGAGAGGGGAGGGGGGGCGGGAGAGAGACTTCTTTTTTATGCAAGAAAGAAGGAATCAAATGCCAGGAGGCAGTAAAATTGTTTGCTACAAGAAAAAAACAAAACAAAGGGAAGATCCGTTCATTTCGAGATACCTGGACACACTCTTCTTGAAAGACTGGAACTCATAGGCAGTAGAAAATACTGACAGAGGGAGACAGCTTCAGGGATGACCTGTTGCATATATGAGGGACTTGGAGTAACGGATAACTCTTGCATTAGAAAGTTGGACAGAAAAGGGATGAGTGTTTGTTGGTAGACGGATGCTACGTTCTCGCCGTAGAGGTGGATGGGTGCAAACAGACAGTTCAGAAGAGCAGTAACCATTAAAGTAGCGATAGAAAAGAGATAAAGATGCAAAAGTGAGACGAAGAGACATAAGTCGAAGGAGGCAAGTAAGAACCGGAGATTTAATGAGACGAAAAACCTTTGACTCAACTTTGTTCAGAAGGGCGTCTCTCCACACATGAGAGTTGTACTCTAAACAAGGGCGAATAAAACCCGTGTATAATCCCAACAACTGTCCAGGGGCAAAACAGAACGTATGAAGTCAGCTTAGTACACCTGGTCTCTTGGAAGCAGATTTTACAAGAGAGGTAATATGATCTTTCCAAGATAAAATCCGAGAGAATAAAACCCCAGGTATTATTTAGAGAAGATGCAGGCGTGAGTTGTATATTGTTAAAAATTAGAGGATACTCCAGTGGACGATTTTCTCGATTTGAAAGATGTAAGAAGTGAGTTTTCGGTTAAAAACAATCAGATAACTTTTACCCCAATCAGAGATATCAACCAAGTCAAACATTAAGTGTGCCATAGCATCATCCCTTGTTTGTTGAAATAGTTGCTGAGATGGACGGAGCGGGAAGCGAATGAGGAGGTAAAGGGTGGTGTCATCAGCATATGAGTGGACAGGGTTAGATGTACAGTTTAGAAGGTGACTGATGAATAGAAGGAATAGAATTGGTGATAGGACAGAGCCATGAGGAACGCCACTATTGATAGCTCTAGGAAAACGGTGGCCGTCTACAACAGCTGCTATAGCAGGGGTGGTGAACATCCGGCCTCCGTGCCATATGAGGCCTGCAAGACCATTTGATATGGCCCGCGAGGCAATTCATAAAAATTCATAAATGCAATTTCCCAAACTTATGAACGAATATATATATATATATATATATATATATATATATATATATATATATATATATATATATATATATATATATATATATATATATATATATATATATATATATATATAAAATGTACTGATCTCAAGCTGATTTTAAGTTGATAATTTTGTATGGCCCACGAATGATGTTAAAGATATCCTAATGGCCCATAATAGGAGAAACGTTCCCGACCCCTGTGCTATAGAATGACCAGAAAAGACAGTAGAGATGGAGGCACAGATTGAAAGGTAGAAACCGTAAGAGGGCAGTTTGGTAATTAAAGATTTATGCCAGCTTCGATCGAAAGGCTTTGAGATGTCAAGTGCAATGACAAAACCTTCTCAAAGGTACAGAAAGGACGATGACCGGGGGTCTGAAAGGTAGGTGAGAAGATCGCCAGTAGAGCATCCCTGGTGGAACCCATGAATACGATTGGAAAGAAGCTTGTGATAGGAAGAGTACTTTATTTTTTTTTCTTTAAGAATAGACTAAAAAAAAAAAAATATGAAGTACAGGATGTTAAAGCTGTTGGGAGATAGTTAGAGGACTGGGAATGGTCATCTTTCTTTGGGACAAGGTGAACGAAAGAAAACTTCCGGTAAAAGGGACAAGTTGACAGAAACAGGTGAAAGAGTTTGCCTAGGCAGGATGTAGGCACAGAAGCTCAGTTCTTGAAGACAACAAGAGAGACCGCATCAGGTCCAAATGCCTTGTTAGTATTGAGGCCAATGATTGGAGAAATACATCAACTGAAGAAATTTTAATGTCAGCCCTGAGGAAGTTTGAAGGGGGAGGAGATGAAGGAACAGCACCATTATCGTTTAAGGTGGAACTGGAGAAAGTCTGAGCAAAGAGTTCTGCTTTATCATTAGAAGAAATAGCTACTGAGCCATCAGAGTGGAAAAAGAAGGAGAGGATGACGAGGCAAAGTTGTTAGAAAGGTTGTTGGGAAGATGCTGAAAGGAGTGGGAAGAATTCGAGTTGGAGAGTTCAGAAGATTTAGTTTAAATACTTTTTGCGGAGCAAAGAACAGACTTGGGAGGATTCTGGACAGAAACATAGAAGAGATGAGATTCAGGAATGGGTTGACTTCAGAACCTTTGGTTGGCCCTCTGCTTGTTGTGGACAGTGTTAGAACAAGCATGATTAAACCAAATTTTTATTCCATTTGTCACATGATATGAGAAAGGAATGTACAGGTACGTTTCCATGCCTGAGAGAATAATGTCTGTAGTGCTAAAAGCACACAGATTGCTCATGGACATGGAAGCAATTATCATTCCATGGAAAATCAAAGAAGTAGTACCAAAGGGCCTCCCAATCAGTAACTCGTAAGTGCCACAGTCGCCGCTTCTTGAGAGGGTCCACAAGCCTTACTGGTGCGATAGGACAGGTTAAGGTGATAAGGTGGTAATCAGAGGAGCCCAGTGGAGAGGAAAGATTAACAGAATAAGCAGAAAGATTAGCTATAAGGAAGACGTCTGTTGTGTTGCAACTTGCAACACAACAGATCTTACTGTAACAACACACACACACACACAATATATATATATATATATATATATATATATATATATATATATATATATATATATATATATATATATATATATATATATTTACAGCAATTTCCACTAACAGCAAAAAACACAAATATAATAAGTGAGTATTGAAACTGGACGAGGAATTGCAAAGATAATTTGTATTATCGATTCATTTTCACAGATGCGAAATGGCAGAGGTACGAAATTAGGTACGAAATTAGAGTACGAGGTTTGATTTTATCGTACCAGTACGTTACGGTTCTTCTGATTTGGTACGATTTTATGCTACGGTATTATTAAACTATCGGAATTACGATCAATTTTCCGTACAGTACCGTGCTGCAACCCTTGGTTGCAACTCTCTCCTGGGCAGTCAGGGATATGGTAGGGTGCTGTACAAGCTGGTCTAGGTCATGAAGGATAGAAAAGATGTAGGCTTGTTCACCAGGTGGATCAATGAAAGGAGAGGACAGCCAAATGTGGTGGTGAACATTGAAATCATCTTGAAACGAGATTTTAGTGAAAGCTGAAATTGGTAGGATGTGTTTCATCTTAGAAGAAAGGTAGTCAAAAAAGCTTTCACATCAATAGACTTAAGAGATAAGTCAATAGATATATTTAGTAAAAGAATGACAGAATAGCCGAAACCTGAGAGCAGACAATTCAGAAGATTCAAGTTCAGAAACACAACATCCACCTCAAGCTTAGAGAAAGTAGGAAGATACAGAGAAGGGTTTGTTACCAGTCACCACAATTAGTTGAGATTCACTAAGGAAAAAAAAAGTACATTTTAGAGGACGAGAGATGGTGTTCAAGAGAAAGAAAGTTTTAGGAGAGGCTGCAAATGTTGCAGAAATGAAGAAGTGAGTCAGACAGTTGTTCCAGGCATCTCGCATGGTCGTCACGGGGAGAAGAGCGGATGGTGGGGGCTTGGATGATACATCCCCCCCCCCCCTCCCTGGAGATTCCTAGGCTCAGTGATATGATGCCATTTTTTGATGAATTTTGAGTAGGAAGTGTAGTGTGTAATGTGCATTTAGTTTGGTGATAACATTTAGAGAAAATTGTACTGGAGAATATGCTGGCCTATTCTTTGTATTACTGAAATACTGAAATAGTTCGGCAAAGGGGAACGGCCAGAAGCTACTTCCGAGGGTTGATGGTAAGGGAGCTCCAGCTCCCTGTCATCAGCTTTCCATCCACTTGGGAATACCGCCCTATTCTACTGGTGCCACAGTCTACTCCATCTCTCTCTCTCTCTCTCTCTCTCTCTCTCTCTCACACACACACACACACACACACACACACACACAGTATACCTCCCGTCCATCAGGTACAAGTTATAATGCTCAGAAGTCATTGCAATAATTATAAAATAATGTTAATTATTGCCTGAAAGGATCTAATCAGATATCAAGAATTGGTATTAAATTATAAAGGAGTCAATATCCAGGTGGTCTTTGTGCCCAAATGAACTCAGGAACTCGACCCTTATATACCCAGGTTGGTAAATAATAACCATGTTGAATAGAAATTGGCTTGTGAAAATTAAAGCAGAGTTTGCTGACAAAAAAAAGAAAAAAGAAAAAAAATAGCTGGCAGTCCAGCTGTGTATATCCCTTCCTCTTTTTTCAGGATTTATTACCCAGGTCAATCCAACTGCCTTTACGAGTTATCAGGTATGTTACTTTTCAGTGTACTTTTTCCAAGGTGTGCCTGTACCAGTGTGTATTTGGCAGTATCAAGTAACACATTGGTTGCATTTAATATGAGTGCTCTCTCTCTCTCTCTCTCTCTCTCTCTCTCTCTCTCTCTCTCACTACCAGTTCAACCAATCCACATTGCTTTCCACACCAACCACAGGCTGTAATAGCGATAATATATTAGACTAGTAATAATGAATGGATCAGTAAGTTTCTGTGTGTGTGTGTGTGTGTGTGTGTGTGTGTGTGTGTGTGTGTCTGTGTTAACGGAACTTGGAGGTAAAGAAAACATTGGTTAAAAAAAAAAAAAAATCGTATCTGCTGGAATATTGGCGGGAAAGTCTGGGTGTTGAGGGATTGGCGGAGGGACTGAATATTGTTCTAGTGTTATATAACGTTTGTGTGTGTGTGTGTGTGTGTGTGTGTGTGTGTGTATGTGTGTCTGTGTGGAGAGAGAGAGAGAGAGAGAGAGAGAGAGAGATTCAGTACTTGTCGGGAATTAGAAAAGAGAAACATTCAGCTGGATCATCCAGGAGGCTAAGACGAGAGTTGGTGAGTGTGGGAGAATGAGGCGGGAGTGGTGGGCTGAAGTGGAGTTATGGCTGGGAGAATGTTTTGTGGGTGGAGAGAGAGAGAGAGAGAGAGAGAGAGAGAGAGAGAGAGACCTGGTGGTTGGTTACTGTATACTGTACTGTATTGGGTGGGGTGAGGTGGAGTGGAGTGGAGTGGAGTGAAGTGTGGGTGATGGCAGGGACTTTGTCAGATGGGAGTGGAGTGAAGTGGGGTGGGGTGGGGATGATGGCTGATGGTATGTTAGATGGGGGTGGAGTGACTGGGGTGGGGATGGAGTAAATGGGTTGGGGTTGAGTGAGTGGGGTGGGGTGGAGTGGCGTGGAGTGGAGTGCGAGTAATGGCTTGGAGTATGTCAGATGGGGGTGGAGCGGGGTTGGGTGAATGGGGGGTGATGGCTCGGAGTATGTTTGATGTTAGGATGTGAGATGGTGTATGAGAGTAACAATTTCTTTCTCAGGACATAATTCTTGACATGACTCCTGCCACGCCATTACTTTTATTCTTTTCAGGCTTTCTCTACTTTTTACCTCAGTCAGGAATAATTGTTTTTCCACCCTTAGCTTTTTTACCCATCCTTCTCACACCTTGCATAACCAGTAATTTATTTCAGCCTCACAGTGACCTTGTTCACACGGACAGCAGTTTGCGTCACCAGCTTAGTCCTTTATTTTACCCTGACTGTCATGAGCCTTACCCACCCAGCAATTTACCTCCCCCGGACACTACTTTTCCTTCTCTTTACAAATAAGTAATCTGAGCTAGACAGGTAGAGCAATGGATACAGACAGACTGATAAATACCCGCAGCTAGCTAAATAGATTGGTCAACAAACCGACAGAGACAGTATCCATCCACGGGTCTAAAGAAAAACAACTTTCCTTTTAAGTAAACGCAGCAGCTTTCTATATTAAAAGCCATCACTCCATCCGCATCCATAAGCCGTCAGCATTTTTCTTCCTCAGACTTCTTTCCTTACTTCCATTTCTTCCGTTCTACCATAACGTTTACCCCTGCGTTTTTCTCGACGTCTGTTTTCCTCCCTCCTTTTCCTCTCTGCCCCCCTTCATTCCTTATCTTTCTCTTTAACCTTCTTTCCCACATTCCCTTTCTTTTGGATCAACATTGCCCTTCCTCCGTTTTTCTCTAGTTCTCCTTCTTTCCAGTCTCATTGTTTCTTCCATATTTCCTCTTCCCTCCCTCCGTCCCTTAATCGCCTCTCTCTCTCTTTCTCTCTCTTGCCCTGTATGACTGTTACATGCGTCATAATCTGTCTGGTTTTTGTGTATTATAAAGTGCGTGTCTCAGTAGTGTATGTATTTGTGAACGCTTAGCTAAGCGTGTTTCAACTGTGTCAGTGTATGTGTGTATACTAGGAAGGTGTGGCTATATTGGGTATGTGTCTGCCAGTATCTGGTAAAGCGAGATTTTTATTGCCTGTGTGTCTGTATGTGTCTGTCTATGTTTGTTTACACGTGTTTTTGAAGAAACGTTCACTGCGACACACACACACACACACACACACACACACACACACAGTATGAAAGTTTCAGTTATGGAGAAATGAAGGCTGAATTTCTCCAATAATTATAAGTTTTCTGGCCGTTATGAGAAAGAAGGCGTGAGAGAGTAAAACGAAGGCTTGGAGAAATTGTGTGAAAAATAAAGGAAAACTAGGAAAACAGAAAAAAGAAAAAGGAGGAGGAATAGGTAATGGGACAGGGGAGGAAGACAGACTGTGAAGAAGAAGGAAAATGAGAAAATGGAGATATGAAAGGGAAGACAGAGTAAAGAAGAGGCTAACGGAAGGAGGAGAAAAAAGTATAGAAAAAAGCGGAAGAGAGAGAGAGAGAGAGAGAGAGAGAGAGAGAAGGGGGGAGGGGAATGAGAGAATTGGTATTACACAAAGTTGACAGAGGAAAAAAGGAAGAGATTAAAGGAATGACAAATGGATATTAAAAAGGGAAACAATAACAATATCAGCAGCAAAAACAGTACGTTCCAGACAAATGAAAATACTGTGTGGAGAATGAG
>NC_136970.1:17753249-17785749 GCF_032717465.1 Coenobita brevimanus | reverse complement strand
TTGTTCCCGAGGCAATACATGCAATATATGCCATAGCGTGTTGCTGCCGTGTTAACCTTAACCTGCCTACTCTCTCATTGCTACTTAATTTTCCTTTAACCTGCATTCTTTTTGTTTATCGCTGAACATTACGGGTTCCATGATATTATTTTACTACAGTACTTTTTTAACTATAGTCTTTTTTTTTTAATCTAGTCAGTCTGTCTTTCGCTGTATTATATCATTTTTGCGTCAAATATCCTCCGTTTCTTTTCTAGTAACACAGATATTATACGTATACGATATTTCCTTTTGAAGTTTGTTTATGCGTGGTACACTCTGATGAGCCACAGTCGCTGCTTTGGTAACAAAAACAGCACACAGCACCGAAACTGAGTGGTGCTGTGTGAAACACACACACACACACACACACACACACACACACACACACACACACAGCTGCTAATTTTTTTCAGTCCTTCAGTCCAGTTCACAGAAACTACGGTAGGTTTTCTTTATTTAGAGTCTGTAATCACTTGGTAAAGGTTGAAGTGTGCAGACCAAGAAAGTATCTCGTGGTAAACGATCGATTCGACACAGTTGAGTGACAGACCAACTTTTCAAACAAATGAAATGGCGACGAAATTGTGAGGCAGAAACTTTGTGAATGTGGAAAAAGTGTGTGTGTGTGTGTGTGTGTCAGGACTCCATATTATAAATACAAATCATAATAGATAGCATGATAAATAGATAAATAGATAGACAGGTAGAAGCATCAAGCCAGGGGATGAGATAGGCAGTGTGTCAGCGAGAATCGAGCAAAGGTAAACAAGCTTGCACACCCTTAACTGGAGGAATGCTGATATGCACATGAACAGCGCCTCGTGATCATACACACAAATACACATATACACACACGCCGGCTTCTAGAAGCTTCACATCAGTATATTCCACGTGACACGACCCCTGCTACAATAGGAATTTAGGAAGCAGAGCTCAGAAGGAGGTTAGCCTTAGAATCGACAGGTAGTAGGGAGAAGGAGGCTAGCAACATGGGAGAGAGACAGAGAGAGAGAGAGAGAGAGAGTTAGACAGGGAGGTTAGCTCACGGGACTCTACTTATACTTCACTCGTGTGTAAGAGACTTTGTTAATATTTCCAAGCGAAATAAAAATAGTCCCATACTAATCTTTACCTCTCCTGTCATTGCATGACAAAGAGGGAATGAAGATTATCTACTTACAAAACTACTCACGTATAACAACCGCTCGTCCACGAGTCTAATATATGTATAACTGATCTACAAAACACACTACAAGAAGCTACAAAGTTACTGTAAGATATGGCGACAGCGAACGTACCAACTTCGTCTACGAATCTACAGTGAATTTCTACAAAAGCGGACGAGACTCTAACCAAGATTAGCTTCAGTTCTACCATGAATTCCTACAAAATACAAGCTATAAGCCTACGAGTCTACAAGGCAACGAGTCTACAAGCCTACGAGTCTACGAGTCTACGAGTGTACAGTTTTCTACATTATCAAGATTGTAAACAAACTATACCTCTTACAACCAACAACTCACAACCAGCTCCTGACAGTATTCTCTCCAACCCCCTCTCCATCTCCCCTATCATCACACTGATGCAGAGGTGAAGAGGTCACACGACGCCTTGCCAGTAGTTTAACAAAATATTGATACAATCAATCTTCCAATTTCTACGACGAACAATCGAACTACAACCATTTGCCATCAACTACAAGTAACAACTCTATGAGTCGTCTCTATAATCATCTACACGCACCTACAAGTAGCGACAATCTTCATCCCACAACAAGTAAATCAAAAGAAAAAAAAAAAAAAGGGACTGAGAAGACATCAAGAAAGAAAAACAAAACAAACAAACGAAGAGCGAGACAACTCACAACCACCTGACCTCACCCTCCTCTCCCTGCTACCGTCCCCCAACCACCACCGCTGACGCAGGAGTGAAGAGGTCAAGACGACGAAGCAAATACCAAGCCCATATTCACAACTCATCTTACTCACTTATCTTCACTCAAGTTACACATCGCTACTCATTTACTCACCACAGCTACCAGTGTGGGAAGTCGACGTCATCATACGTGTTTGCTGAGACGACGCCACGCCTATCAACGTGTGTCTGACACCCCACAACACGTCAATCAACCCGTGAAGAACAACGCTATCACCACATGCCACAACACTCACACCATTCCCACCACGGTAAAAATTAGTGAGTTACATAGTTACTTCATTTATACAATACACAGTGATAGACAACACATTTTGCACCAACATATAAAACGTGCTGTATAGTTACAACTTACATACATATGCCTAATTCAATTATCTTCATAATTCAATGAAAAATATTGTACACTGTATATATTCATTCATTTATTATAGCATTTATTCCCTACTAACGAGTGTTACCATTTATACCTAAATAAAATACGTATTTCATACATACAACTATACGTTATTACATCTACAAAGCATTAAAGAAAATATACCATCACAGTTACTCAGTGAGCGATTAAAAGAACTGTATGAAACATTTATTAATTAAAGCTACCTAGTGGAAACAGATAAATTAAGTTACAAGGAAAACTAGAAAAAATGGCCAACACAACTGACGTTAGCAAGAATGAACATCTTCCACATAATAGTGAAGACAAAGATATCCACAGTGATGACACATATATTGCCCACGATAGGTACAAGTGAACAACAAGTCAGTGTATATAGTTAATACTGTATATAGTGTATATATTTTTTTATATAAAATAAAATATGGGGCTATATAATATCATTTTCAGTAATATCTGTGCAATATAAACTAAACCTTAAAAAGGGGTCCCAAGGGAATTAGGCAGCAATTATGCAACCTCGAACAACACTGGAAAAGCGTAGACAAACGAAGAAAAACAAACTATAGAAAATTAATACATACAAAGAAAAAAAAAAGAAATACAGTAAGATCACATAACAAACAAATGAAAATAAGCGTAAGTGTTACTACAAATGCCAAAATACCACATAAACTCCTTCTATAAATGAAACAAAAAGGAAATTGTTGTCTTCACGACCCAGTGGCATGGCACATCATCAGTATCATCGACCGCAGCATGACCGGATTCGATGTCAGGACTGCAATTATTACAATTATGTAACGACAATCGATTGCATTATGTTACACTTGCTACAATTATGTAACTACAAACAATATGTAACAAATATGTAACGACAAACGATTGCTTTATCTTACACTTGCTACAATTATGTAACTACAAACAATATGTAACAGTTATGTAACGACAAACGATTGCATTATGTTACACTTGCAACAATTATGTAACTACAAACTATGTAACAATTATGTAACGACAAACGATTGCATTGTGTTACACTTGCTACAATTATGTAACTACAAACGAAATGTAACAATTCATACAATGTTACAATTATGCATTACCACAATATTACTCCAATATTATGTAACAATTCATACAATGTTACAATTATGCATTACCACAATATTACTACAATATTATGTAACGATTCATATAATGTTACAATTATGCATTACCACAATGTTACTACAATATTATGTAATATTTCATACAATGTTACAATTCTGCATTACCACAATGTTACTACAATATTATGTAGCAATTCATACAATGTTACAGTTATGTATTACTACAATGTTACTACAATATTATGTAGCAATTCATACAATGTTACAATTATGTATTACTACAATGTTACTACAATATTATGTAACAAGTCATACAATTTTACCACAATTCTGTATTACCAGAATCATCATACAAGTTAGGTAAAATATTAGACATTACTAAAGGGCCAACTCCATATGTAATGCAATGACCTAGCAGTTTTACCATTGCACAATTATATGTGTATGTCTGTTATACATACACATCTTACAAAATGTCATACAATAACCAATTTAACTATATTGTATTTGTTCAGTTATATATACAACTTGTTAAGGTAATCTTGATTTTGTTACTATATTAGGTAATGTGGGGTCTGACAGACCCCACGGAAAAAAATATTTCCGTTTGAGATATTTCAAAATGCTTCAATACACAAATAATTCAACCCTTATCTGTAAATAGGGCCAGAAAAAATAAAGTTTAATCGAAAAAATATATATTTTCTAAAGTTTATACAAAAGTGGTTAAATTTTAGGTATAAAAATTTTAAAATTAAATCTTGCAAAATTGAAAAGTAATATCATGATTCCTTGGGTGGTCTGCAGTAGACCGATGTTGGGACCATCTGTATACAAAAGGAGAAAAACAGCAAATTGAAATAAAAAAATCACAAGAGGGCTCAACTGAGGTTACATTATAGGTACGGTAATCTGGGGTCTAACATACCCCAATGGCTCTACAGAGCAAAATCAGAGCCAGGTACAGCTATGACCCCATCATCCCCATGAAGAGCATCAATAGGCAGGAAAGTAATGAGACGGACAGATCTGCAGACCTTATGCTCATATTTTTTAAAATTAAATTTCGGGGACTGGGGTCTCTGAGACCCCACATTATCAATCTAGGGTTAACAAATAATATTACTGAACCATTACAATATCAATATGAATATTATATGCATATATACAATATTATAATCAATATTATGTACTAATAGATTAGCATATGTCAATGATGATTACTGTCAGAGGACCGCCAGTGGCGCGGCCAAGCGATGTCAGGACTCCATACTATGAATACAAATCATAATAGATAGCATGGTAAATAGATAAATAGGTAGACAGGTAGAAGCATCAAGCCAGGGGATGAGATAGGTAATGTGTCAGAGAGCAAAGGTAAACAAGCTTGCACACCCTTAACTGGAGGAATGCTGATATGCACACGAACAGCGCCTCATGATCATACACACACATACACATATGCACACAAACCGGCTTCTAGAAGCTTCACATCAGTATATTCCACGTGACACGACCCCTGCTACAATAGGAATTTAGGAAGCAGAGCTCAGAAGGAGGTTAGCCTTAGAAACGACAGGTAGTAGGGAGAAGGAGGCTAGCAACATGGGAGAGAGACAGAGAGAGAGAGAGAGAGAGAGTTAGACAGGGAGGTTAGCTCACGGGACTCTACTTATACTTCACTCGTGTGTAAGAGACTTTGTTAATATTTCCAAGAGAAATAAAAATAGTCCCATACTAATCTTTACCTCTCCTGTCATTGCATGACAAAGAGGGAATGAAGATTATGTACTTACAAAACTACTCACGTATAACAACCGCTCGTCCACGAGTCTAATGTACGTATAACTGATCTATAAAACACACTTCAAGAAGCTACACAGTTACTGTAAGATGTGTGTGTGTGTGTGTGTGTGTGTGTGTGTGTGTGTGTGTGTGTGTGTGTGTGTGTGTGTGTGTGTGTGTGTGTGTGTGTGTTGATATTAAACATTTGGACAACAGAACTTGGCCACAAGAGCAAGTAAGATTATGATAATTAGTTTATGTACACCGTGTTGATACCTGGTGAGATTTTACAAACTAATTAACCAACTAGAAAGCACTCAGGGAGCGCATACCACCGCCAATGCCATTACCATTAAAGAGGATCAGGATCCAGATCCACCCCAAAATTTAATCAATTCTTTCTTGTTTCATGGCCCTCCGTTCCACAAAGTTTCACTGAAATTCATTCATAAATTATGGAGATATTATGCGGGTCCTCTGGATTAGGATCCGCCCCAAAATCTGATCATTTCTTCCTTCTGCCATGCCTCATCCTTCCACATACTTTCAATTAAATGCATTGAGAACTTTTGAAGATATTCTCTGAACAAGCAGACAGACAGACAGCCGGACAGACACAGGCGGACAAACATAGGTGAATACATAACCTCCTCCAATTTCCTTGGTGGAAGTAATAATCATACTACAGGAGGAGGAGAAGGAAGAAGAAGAAGACGTTGAGGAGGAGGAAGAGGAGGAGGAAGAATGAAATTCTTTGTGGTCAGTAAAAGAGAGAGAGAGAGAGAGAGGGGGGGGGGGAGATTAATATAGGAAGGTGAAAAATGAGAAAAAGGGAAACCTGGACAAGAAGAGGCTTTTAAGATGCTTGATTGTGGATAGAGGGATAGATGAGAGGAAGAGGGGAGGGGGAAGGAGAAGAGGAAGAGATAACGTGAGGAAGAGATAACGTGAGAAATAGAAGCAGAGGAGGTGAAAGAGAAGCAATCTACGAAAGGCAATGAAGGGAAAGAAAGAAGGAAGAAAAATAGAAGAGGAGGTACGAAAAGGGGGGAAGGGAAAGACAAAGTGAATGAACGGAAAAGGATGGACAACCGGTAAAGGTAGGAAGCAGAATCATTAAATGAAGAGAGAGAGAGAGAGAGAGAGAGAGAGAGAGTCAGTCATTATTTTTCCTTAATATATTGAACTTTCTGTAATGCAATGTGGTGTAATTCTGCAGTAGTCTTTTATATAACAGTAAACTATTTTACACCAAAACACACAAAACCAGTACTTTACCTGCTCTTCGAATATACAGATTTTGTCCACACTGTGTTCCCAAGAATAATTAATGAATCATAATCCATACCTAATTAAGCAGAAAAAAAATATGAAAAAATTCTTCTGTTGGATACGATTCACCATTTTTTTTTCACCAGTTCTTTCTAAGTATCGTATTTATTAACATGTTTCAAGATATCAAATATAAGTACAACAATTACTTTGTCTTATTTTTGTACTATGGTTAAAGTACGTTAATGAAATACATTTAAGTCAAAACTTTCATGACAGCCTCTATGTCAGCGTTTTTAACCTTTTCCGACCTTAGCACCCCCTGCAGTAAGGCCGCACAGTCCAGCACCCCCTTACATGTGGTTACTGGGACTACAGTTGCTACACTGCTACAGTTACTACACTACTACAAGGATAAAGTGAAGTACTCCATGACAATCTATTTTATACATTCTCCAAAAACAAAATATCAACGATGCCAATACTAAGCAAAACCAGTATATGTTGCATTTTCCAGCACCCCCTAAAATTGACTTCAGCCCCCCCCCCTGGGGGTGCTAGCACCCCAGGTTAAGAAACGCTGTTCTATTTATTAATTATACTGTTGCTCGTTATTGTTGCCCTTATAATAGTAACGCTTCATTAACCCGCCCGTATTGCTTCACAAAAAGTTTTTTTGGGAAAATTTACTAACTTAATCGTAATAATAATAATAATAATAATAATAATAATAATAATAATATCACTTTAGACATGAATTAAATAGGCATTCACTACTATCTTCCTTGAAACAGTAACACATCAATTGGTGAAATTAGGAAGCACTGATGACTGACTAAGTGAACTGTCTCTTCCGTAATTTTTTCATCATCACTGACGTAAACATTAAAATATCCAAGAATGTCAACACACATGCCATTACATCTCACTGGAAAAAATCAGGGAAATCTTGGAACTTCTAACTGAGGAATATTTGAATCTGTCATGAAACAGTCATTGCTTCTGTCAAATGGAATATTCGCAGCATCAGCGATGAAGGTTACCAGACATCAAGTAGGAAAATAAGTACTGTAATGGAAGTGGAGCAATGCCCGGTAGCGTGAAAGACTTACCTCAGAGAGAAAGAGAGTCACGCATTCTAAAGGAAAACACGAGCAAGGGTTATATATATTATTTAAATTGGACAGTACAATTTTGCTGTGCTTGTTAGATGCTGGAGGGGCTGGTGTTGCACGTAAATGAAAATAGACGATAACGAGGTAATGAAACGAATTTTGAACACACAGAGAAAATAACAAAGTTTTAACCAGGCCATTTTCAGATAGTAAATCCATTCGACTTATTGAGCCAAGTTAAGGATATTCTTATAAGTACAAATGAAATGGGAAAATTAGGAATAATGTTACCGATGTTTGTTAAGCAGAAATAATTAGAGCAATAAATATATGAATTCGTACAGGATATTATGATGCTATTTTTAAGTGAAATTGGCATAAAGTTACCATCTCCCTCTTCAATATTGACCTCTAACAATAGATCATCACTAGAATATGATGCTAGTCAGGAATGGGTGCTACGGAGAGGATTAAGAACTATTGCTTTCTCTTTTCCTGCCTTAGTGATTCGTGAAATAAACTGCAAAAGAACAAAAATCTGGGCCAAGTAGGAATAAACAGGGTATGATCAGTGAGTAAATACATAAATACTGTATATAAATAAATAAATGTATTACATAAAAGCTGATTATAAAGATGTCCAAAAATTTGGTGCTGCTAAATATCGATACTAAAAAATTGTGTTGTAATTGATGTGAGATGTTGATTGTCTTTTTGCCCATGGCCTCGTTTTTTAAATTTGTTGTGCTACTTTGTTATTTTATATTTGAGAAAAAGAAAAAATAGGGAAACAAAGTTGTAACTGTCGCACGGTTCCTGGCAATAAGAGACTGACGGAGGATCTAATGTACTGCAAATTGGTCTCTGCTTTGCCAGTATTTGAAAAGATTTGTATTAAATGGCTGAATGTGTGTGTGTGTGTGTGTGTGTGTGTGTGTGTGTGTGTGTGTGTGTGTCAGCTTGGTGTACCGGGAAGTTTTTTGCCGCCTTCCATTTACTGGAGTGGATATTTTCAAGGATATTGGATGGCAGATCTTTCGCCTGAGAGAGAGAGAGAGAGAAGGGGGAGGGAGCGGGAGATGATCAACAGCACACTAAAACTGGAATAATAAATGCAATAGATGAAAGAGAAGGTAACGAAGGGGAAAGTCAGAAATAAATTGGTAGGTGAGAGAGAAGGAAGAATTGAAGGAGAAACACTAGACATGAGTAAAAGGGGAATGTAAAAGGAGGAGCCGGTAGTATGCGTGTGTGTGTGTGTGTGTGTGTGTGTGTGTGTGTGTGTGTGTGTGTGTGTGTGTGTGTGTGTGTGTGTGTGTGTGTGTGTGTGTGTGTGTGTGTGTGTGTGTGTGTGTGTGTGAGGAAATGGAGAATGTGAGTGCGCAAGATTGTTCCCTCCGAGAAAAAGCAAAAACAAGAAGCGGTGCCAAGGCACAGCAAACCCGTTCCCGGGAGTCATTGTAGTGCTGACGTATAAATACAACAGGATATCTAGTCAAAGATGTCGCATATCAAATTGGAGTAAATCGGGTGAAAATTGACGATTTCATGCCCTTTTGAAATTTTCGGGCCGACCCACCTGACATTGACCTCCCTACTGCTAACTGGAGGATGACCCTGCTGATGTACTGAGGCATGTTGTAGGATGCAGATGTGAAAGATTCACCTTTAGGTTTTGGTTTCATGTCGATATGACGAATTTCAAGGGAATTAGGCTATGGCGAAAAAACGATTTTTTACCCGTCCCTCCTTTTTACATTTTGGGGGCCTACAGCCTGGGCCTTGGCCTAATTTGGTTCAGAAATTTATCAAGTGATCAGAATGTCATAGCCCATCATCCTTGTATTTTAATCAAAATCGCACCAGAAGTTTGCATAAAATTGTTAACAGACAGACAGACAGACAGACAAACAAACAAATCGACGGAAAACAATACCTGTCCTCGAGCCCCTCCGAGGCGGGAAAGGGTAACAAGATAACAGAGAGCCAAATTCAAGATCCATTCACTTCAAGAGACCTGGACAAATTTCGTTTGAACGATTGGAGATCATAGGCAGTAAGAAATACTGACAGAGGGAGACAGGTCCAGAGTTGACCTGCTGTGGACATGAAGGAGTAATGGTTAACTCTTGCATTAGAGACCTGGACAGAATAGGGATGAGAGTTTGTTGATAGACGGGAAGCTAAGCGCCCGGCTTAGTAGTGGAGGGATGCAAACAGACAGTTTAGAGGAGCAGTTACCATTGAAGTAGCGATTTATAACAGATAAAGATGTAACAGTGTGGCAAAGAGACAAAGGTTGAAGTGAGTCAGTAAGAGGAGGAGAGTTAATAAGATGAAAAGGCCTTTGACTTCACCTTCTTCTTAAGAGCTGTAAGTGGGGAGCCTCCCTACACATGAGAGTTGTACTCTATGCAGCATCAATTAAACCCGAGTAGAAAGTCGACAGCTGTACAGGGGTAAAAAAGGCACGAAGTCTGCTTAGAACACCTGATCTCTTGGAAACAGATTTTATAGGAGAGGTAAATTGATGATCTTTCCAAGATGAATCCCTAGAGTATGAAACTCCAAGTACGCTTAAAGATGATGCAGGATCGAGTTGGATAATGTTAGAAATTAGAGGATCCTCCTGTGGAAGATTATGTTGGGTTAAAAGATATAAGAACTGAGTTTTGATGTATTGAAAATAAGATTACTTTTACCCCAATCAAAGATATGAGCCAAATCAGACATTACGTGTGCCATAGGCTCATCCCTTGTTTGTTGAAGTAACTGCTGATATGGACGCTGCAGGAAGTGATGGAAAGGTGAAGGGTGGGGTCATTAGCATATGAGTGGATAGGGTTAGATGTAGGCTACAGCTTTGAAGGTCACTGATGAGTAAAAAGAAGAGAGTTGATGATAGGACAGAGCCCTGAGGAACACTACTACTGACAACCCTAGAAGAACGGTGGCCGTCTACAACAGCAGCTGTAGAATGACCAGAAAGGAAGCTAGAGATGAAGGCAAAGATAGAAGGAGAGAAACTGTAAGAGGAGAATTTGGAAATTAAAGGTTTATGCCAAACTCGATCGAAAGCCTTTGAGATGTGAAACGCAATGGCAAAGCTTTCGCCAAAGTCCCGAAAGGAGAATGACTAGGAGTCTGAATGGTAGGTGAGAAGATCTCCAGTGGAGCATCCCTGGTGAAACCCATTCTGACTATCCAAAAGAAAGTTGTGCTGGGAAAGGTGCTTTATTTTTTTTGTTAAAAATAAGTTCAAAAACTTTTGAAATGCAGATTTTTAAAGCAATTGGGTGATAGTCAGAGGGCTGAGAATGGTCACCTTTCTTTGGGACAAGCTGAATAAGAGCAAACTTCCAGCAGGAGGGAAAGGTACAAGTTGACAGACAAAGGCAAAAGTGTTTACCTAGGCAGGGTGTAAGAACAGGAGCACAGTTCTTGAGGACGACAGGAGGGACCCCATCAGGCCCAAATACCTTGTTAGTATTGAGGCCAGTGATGGCGGAAAATACATCAACTGAAGAAATTTTAATGTCAGCCATGAGGAAGTCAGAGAGGAGAAACGATGAAGGAACAGCACCAGAATCGTTTAAGGTGGAAAAGGAGGAGAGAGCCTGTGCAGAGTTCTGCTTTATCAGTAGAAAAAAATAGCTACAGAGCCATCAGAGTGGAAAAGAGGAGTGAAGGAGGATGAGGTAAAGTTGTTAGAAAGGTTTTTGGCAAGGTGCCAGAAGAAGAGGGAAGATTTTGAGTTGGAGGGTTTAGAGCATTTGTATGAAAGAAATTGTTTTTAGCAAAGAAGGGATTTAGTACGAATCCGGGCAGAGACATAAAAGAGATCAGATTCAGGGGTGGGTTGGGTATGATATTTTTTGTAGGCCTTCTCATTGTTGTGGACAACATTAGGACAAATGTGATAAAACCAAGGGATTTTTTTTTTTTTTTATTAGTCTCAGGATAGTAGAAAATTATGCATGCTTCCATGCCCGAGAGAATAACTTCCATAATGTTCAAGGCACACACCCAGTTGCCTCTCGGCCATGGAAGCAGTAATTATTCCAGGGATTATCAAAGAAGTACTGCCTGAGGGCCTCTCAATCAGCAGCTCGAAATTACCATAGTTGCTGCTTTTGGGGAAAGCCCACAGGCATTTCAATGTGTAACAAACGAAAACCAATTTTCTTGTTTATGTTGATTTTTACACTATTTCTGCTCAATGTCAATGCGTAGATTCCGAATTTGCTATTTGTTTTTGTGTAAATCTAGAGTTACAGGAATTGTGCAACAACATATCTATCATACAAGGACAGGAACTGCAACTTTTTACCATTTCGAGAATGTTGAGACTGTCAAAGAATTTATATATTTCCGGGTGTATATTATGAATATAACTAGAAAATGTGCAAACAGTAACATCACCAGGAATGCAAGGGACACAGCATCAAGAGATGCACTTTTCATCTTGAATTTCTTCTGTAGCTGTGATGACATTCGTGCAACAATCCCCAAATGTAATCGCCCATCATCGCCTCATTCTAGCTGCCTCAGTATCTGGCTTCCATCAGTAGAATGTCCTTGTGGAACTGTTCGCCATGCTTCTCGTTGACTGCACCCAAACTGCTTTTGAAGAAATCAAAGTGGGAATGCAGACAGTGCAATTTGATTGACATTCTGCACCCAAGCTGGTGGAATGCACTGATCAGGTCATCGACGAGCTGTATGGAATCTGGTCTCGCTCTTCATCATCGGTCATTTTACCCTGGAGTTCAGAACTTGAAAGCATTCTTTGGACCTGCAGCCCGGTGAATATGCTAGCCATCACCTTTGCCATGCTCAACTTGGGAAACATTGATAGGATATGCAGAAATGCACCGCCATCCTTGTCGATGGCGTTCACAAATTGTTTCACAAGACCAAGTTTTATGTATAGCTGCAGTAGCAATACCTTCTCTCTGGAGATCAGTGGAGCTCTCAGAACGCTGCACGAGTCTGGTGTGAGGCTCTCTCTGAGAGGCCATCTTTCCTGACAAAATGTTCTGCATCGCTCCGGCTGTCCAACAAGCATAAAATATATGAATACTTCAAATAACTGGCTTGCATTCAAAGTAGGAATGAAATCATTTTGAATACCCCACAAACCTCCCAATTGTGATTTGAGTACTTGATCTCTGTCAGACAAATCTTCACAGTTTCATAGCCTTTCACTTCCACAGAATGTGCAACTGGAATTGATGGGAGTTTGTTACTGTTATGCAAAATGGCAGCTTTTAGGCTCTTCAGGGAACTGTCTATGAAGAGTCACCATTCTGAGCCTTTGTAATCCACTCCCATGACTTGGAACAAACCCTTAACATCAAAACAATAACACAATGAGGTGTCATCACAAAATTTGAAGAAGGATGCAAACTTGCCACGGCGATTCCTATAACTCAACTAGCAATTGAAATCTAACAAGTTCCTTTCACTTACACGTGATGCCAGCAGCTCAGCATTGGACTTGGTGAGTCCTAAATCCCGGACCAAGTCATCCAGTTCTTGCTGACTGGGAAAGTGTGGAGTGTCTCCTTAATGCTCTTCACACCACTTACATCAAGCATGCAAAAATAACAATCGTCGTGGTGATTCAAAGGCTCTCGCCACACTCTCGGAAATGCGAAAGGCATCTTCTGTTTAGCTCCTCGTAGCCAAGCTTCAAGCGCAGAGCGACAGCTACCACAAGTGTAGTGTGGAGCCCAACCCTTATCTTTTTCGCCCTTTGCCAAGCCAAAATATGCTTTGTATGCACGAGCAAATTTGATATCAAGGTTAATTTTGTGTTTGATCATCTTTAGGCTAATATATTCTCCACATTCATAACAAAATGTATCGGCTGACAGCTTGCAAGAACGTATGCTGGTCATTTTCATCAATAGAAACACCTTTAGGAACAGCTCAAAAACACGTCGATCAGCCAAACTAGCAACGTGAAACCAGCTCATCAAATGAACTCAGTCTGCATTGCATGACACAATAATAGTCATATCAGCCACATCTGCATGGAGGCAAATGGTTTGTGTGTGTGTGTGTGTGTGTGTGTGTGTGTGTGTGTGTGTGTGTGTGTGTGTAAGACGTGGTAAGCAGTACGTCAGCCATTATATCTGCGTGCAGTAACAAGACTGGAAATAAACAGTTGCCAATGGTAGACAAAACGTAGAGACAGACAAACAAATCATACACCATTGGAATCAGCATGGAAAACTGAGTATAAGAGGACCAAAAAAAATGAATAAACAAATTCTTTGTTACACAGTGTTATCGGAACTATAGGACAGGTTAAGGTGATAATATGCTGTCAGACTGTCGTGTAAAGACATTTATCGCTAGTAAGGCAATGTGCTTTTTACTATCCTAGTTTAATATATATAAGTGTTAAGTATGGCCTAATTTTATATTTATAAGTCTACTATTATGTAAATGTTAAACATAACATAATTTGACTGCATATTATTAGTATGCTATTATTTCAGTTTAAGTCACTAGATCTCTTAGTGGTAGGTGGGGGCTCCCATCATCCACCCACTTAGTGTAGTGCTGCTCTGTTTTTAGGGTAGCTCGACACTGAGTGGTAAGCCAAATGATTTCCTGTAAACCAGGAAATCATTTACAGTGGTGGGTGGTAACCTTATAACCAACCAACACGTGTTCCCTACATGACAAGTGGGTTGGCAGAGGGTTAGTGCCCCTCCACAGAAAACAACTAACTACAGTAAAAATATGAACAAGAAGACTAAGGGCCAGACAAAGGATATGGTTCGGATTGCGACACGAAATGTAAGGGATGTAAATGCTGAGGTGAAAGAGAGAGAGAGAGATTGCCCAGGTGCTTGAGGGTGCAAAAGTGGATGTACGTGGATTAACTGAAATTAAATGGAGATGTGACAGTGTGAGAGAATGGGAGTATGGATGGGGTATATGTGGGTGAGTACGTAAGAATGAGAGGGCAAAAGAAGTGTGTATTGTTGTGAGCAACAGATGGAAGTAGAATATATGAGAGTATGGATCAGTTGGCCCAAGGATTGTGTGGGTAAGATTGAAGGTTGGACTACGAATGTGGGCGATTGCGTGCGTGTATGCGTCATGCAAGATCGTGCAAGCAGAGTGAGAAAGGAGTTCTGGACAAATATGGAAACATACATGGAAAAGTTTGAATGGAATGAGAGAGTGTTTTTGATTGGAGATATGAATGGAAAAGTAGGGAATGTGAAGGTGGATGGAGTAGTTGGTGAGTGGGGTGTGCCTGCAGAGATGGATGAGAATGGCAGTGCTTTGCGGCTATTTGTGCTAGGAGTGGGTTGGTGGTAGCCAATACCCTCTTCAGGCACAAAATGATGCATAGGTATATGTGGCGAGTGATGAAAAGGGTGGGTGGTGAACTGAATGAACGAAGGCAATGGTTGATTATGTGTGTGTGGATGATAGGATGAGAAGGTGTGTCATAGATGCGAGAGCATATAGAGGCTGGGGGAGTGGACTTTCTGACCACCACTTGGTGGTGGTGAGAATCATGATCCAAATGAAATGGAGAGATAGAAGAAGGGGAGAACAGGAGGAAGTAGTTCATAGAAGGAAGGTGGAAAGGTTACATGAGGATGGAAAAAGGCAAAATATAAGAGAGAAGTGGAGGTGCAATTGGGTAAATATGGATTGGAGCAGATGGGGGATGTGGAAGGTGTGTGCAAGATATTTCGCAGAAGAAATCTGTGCAGCATGTCAGGTGGTGTGTGGGGTAAAGAGAAGACGAAAGAGGGTGCAGGGAACAGCATGGTGGAACGAAGAGGTGAGACAGGGTTGTGACACAAAAGAAGAAAGCACATAGTGAGTGGATGAGAAACAAGGGCGTGGAAGAAGTTGACAGACGGAAGAGAGAGTTATATGTAGAGAGGAAGAGAGAGGTGAAAAGATTGGTAAGAGAGAATAAGAAGAGAGTTGAGGAATTTGGAAGGAATTTGTAAAGTGGAGGGAATGTAAGGAAGTGTTCCAGAAATAGGTAAAGAGAGTTGAACAGGGTGTCAAAGAAGTTAGTCGGGGAGTAAAACATAACAATTGTAGATTAATACTGGAGAAGGGAGAAAAAGTGAGCAGATGGAGAGAACACTTCAAGGAATTGTTGAACATTGAGAATGAAAGTAATGTGAGTATAAGTGGCTGGAGAATGGCTGGGAGATGGAGCGATGTGAGACGAGAGAATTAGTAGGATGGAAGTTGTGGAAGCAATGAAGAAAATCAAAATGGGCAAAACACCAGGAATTGATGGAATGTGTGGTGAAATGCTGAAGCATAGGGGAGAAATAGTATTAGAATGGATGTGGAAGATGTGCAAATTGGCCTGGGAGGAAAGCAGAGTCCTGAAAGATTGGAAGTCAGGTATAATTATTCTCCTGAACGAAAGAAAAGGGTGTGGTAATCACAGGGGCATTTGTCTTCTTAGAGTAATGGGAAAAGTGTACGGTAGTATACTTATTGACAGAGTTAGGGAAATAACAGAGGAATTAGTTGGAGAAGAACAGGGAGGTTTTAGGAAGGGAAGAGGTTGTGTCGATCAGATATTCATTCTTAGATATTTAGTGGAAAAGTTTCTAGAGAAGGGAAAGATGCTGTATGCTGCCTTGATGAATCTGGAGAAAGCATGTGACAAGGTCGATAGACAAGGCTTGTGGAAAGTATTAAGAATATATGGAGTAAATGGGAAGTTGTTGATTGTCGTGAAGATTATGAATGAGGGTGCTAAGGCTGCAGTGTCTTATTTATTTATTTATTTATTTATTTATATATGAGCAACACACACACACACACACACACACACACACACACACACACACACACACACACACACACACACACACACACACACACGGCTTACATCCTCTTTTCGCTGTGTCTATCATCAACACTTTCACTTTTCTTTCACACTTCTTATGGTGGCTTTCTCTTGCTGTTACTCAGGCTCTCATTTACTGCTCTTTCTTTTGCAGTCGCAGTATTTTATTCAGATTTTCGAACAATCACTCTCATTCACTCTGACAATCACTGTTTTACACACATACGTTAACAGTTACACTGTCACTCCTATGAGCACTCGATTAAAGCCCTTGGTTGTCCTTTTAATGATCAAAATTCTCGGGAGGTGGAGGAGTCAATGATAAAGGGCACAACCTAGATGGATGTAATTTATAATGTGACACGAGGCGATGGGGAGACTAGGGAATGAAAGCAAACAACTGGCACGAACGGGAAGTGAAAATGGGAGAGAGGGAGAGGGAGTGAGAGAAGCGAAGAAAGAAGAGAGTGAAGGCAGGGAGGCAGGACAAGGAGAAGAAATAAAAAAAGAGAAGAGAGCGAGAAGGCTACAGAGTAGACCATATACGATCTGCGTTAGAACTGAAGCAGAGAGAGAGAGAGAGAGAGAGAGAGAGAGACTTAAAAAGTAATAAGAAGCAATCACATTACGTTAAAAGGCCGGAAGATAAGATCAGCGCTTGACAGAAATTCAGTACAAGGGAGATGGAGTGAGAGGAAGGGAAAGAATGAAGAGAGGAGGAGACGAGACGCATCTCTGACAGAAAGCATCAGATGAGATATAAGGGAGAATTGCAGCCAGTAATATTAGGTGAGACATACGGCAGAAATACAGCCAGTTATATTAGATGTGACATAAGGCAAAGTATCATCCAGTTTTTATAGATGAGACAGAAGGCAGAATTACAATCAGTTATACAGTATGATACATAGTGCATGAATTACAGCAAATTATATGAGACATGAGGCAGAATTACCGCCAGTTATAATACTTGAGACATAAAACAGAATAATAGCCAGTTATAATAGTTGAGACATAAGGCAGAATTACAGCCAGTTTTATTTAATGAGACATAAGGCAGAATTACAGCCAGGGTGATAAAGAAGTAAGTCGGGGAGTGAAAGATAAAAGGGCATATTCCGGTGGAGAAGGGAGAAAAGTGAGCAGATGAAGAGAACACTTTATGGAATTATTGAACATAGAGAATGAAAGTGATGAGAGTATAAGTGGCTGAAGAATCGCTGGGAGAAGGAGGGGGGTGGGAAGAGAGTAAGAAACCAGTAGGATGGAAGTAGTGGAAGTAATGAAGAAAGTCAACACGGGGAAAACACCAGGAATTGATGGAGTGTGTGGTGAAATCCTAAACACTGGGGAGAGATGGTATTAGAATTTATGTGGATGATTTGTAGATTGGCCTGGGAGGAAGGCAGAGTCTCGGAGAATTGAAGTCAGGAATAATTATTCGCCCATACAAAGGAAAGGGGGAAAAAGAAGTGTGTGGTAATCATATTGGCATTTGTCTTCTTATTGTATTAGGAAAAGTATATGGTAGGATGCCTATTAACTGAGTTAAGAAAATAACAGAGGAATTAGCTGGAGACGAACAAGGTGATTTTAGGAAGGGAAGAGGTTGTGTGGATCAGATATTCATTTTGAGGTCTTCAGTGGAAAAGTTTCTAGAGGAGGGAGAGAACATGTATGCAGCCTTCATGGATTTGGAGAATCCATATGACAGGGTTGATAGGCAAGGAATGTGGAAAATACTAAGAATATATGGACGAAATGGGAGGTTGTTGAATGTCGTAAAGAGTATGTATGCAGGGGCCAAGGCTGCAGTGCGTGTGACTTTCTCTATTTAATGTTTATTGAAACAGGGATGTGTCCTGACCCCATGGTTGTTCTATCTGTATAATGGATGGGGTTATAAAAAGAGGTACTACAAGGTAGGGTGTTGGATGTTGGAGCAACCCTAATGAGAGAGGGCAGTGTTTGGAAACTCCCTGTACTGTTGTTTGCTGATGAGACTGTACTGTTAAGCGAAGACGAAGGGGAACTTCAAGGCTTGGTGAATGAGTTTGGGAGAATGTGTAAGAAACGGAATCTAAAGGTGAATATAGGGAAGAGTAAAGTTATGGTCTTTGAGAGAAATGAAGCCACTGCATGTACAGTGATGCTTGATGAAGAGGAAATGGACATTGTGAGTGCATTTAAGTACTTGGGTAGTGTAATGACTGATGAGTAAGGATGGAAATTTAGAAGATGAAGTGCTTGAAAGGTTAAAGCAATGCTAAGGAACAGGGAAGTAAGCAGGAAAGTAAAATAGTCGCAGCATGACAGTATTTTGATACCAACTATAAGTTAGGGAAGGGAAGCTTGGACCTTGTTGGAAGGACACAAGTCAAGAGTGAGAGCAGTGGAAATGAGTTATCTGAGAGGAGCATGTGAAGTTACGTGGAGAGACAGACTGACAAATGAGAAAGTGAAGGAGCCTTGTGGAGTGGATGTGGATGCGATAGAAACGTTAGAAGAAATACACTGAGGTGGTTTGGCCATGTGGAGAGGATGGAGAGCAAGAGACTAAGGCCCCAGTCACACTGCAGGTACGACTTATCGCAAACCATCCGCGACCTGCAAGTCGTGGGTGGTTTTGGTGAGGTTTACGACCGGTCGTCATATGTCTCGGTCTAGTCGCAGGCCATCATGGCGACCAAAAATCGTCGCAAGGTTTTTCGTGTTGCACGAAAAACCTCCCCGCGACCACCGATGTTGTGGCACAGAAGCCACCTGGTGGGCAGCTGGACTGCATCTGGTCGGCTTACGGACTGCGACTTATCGGCAACACCTGATTTTTAAGCAGTGGTTGCCATCCAGATGGAGGCCGGTCGCCGCCCGCTCTGTGCGGTGGCTGTCTGCACTCCTTCAAGGCGACAACTGGACTGCGGCGGCCGCCGTCCACAAGCCTCCTGTCAGGGGTGGTGGTTGAAATCCAGCCGCCGTCCAGCCGGCGATTGGTCGAACGACAGGTGATGGGCTGGACCGAGACCAGCCGCCAGCCAATCCGCTGCATGAGGTCACGGTCTAAACTGTGACAGGATGGCGGACCGGCTGGCCACCCATCGGTGTCTTGACCTGTGTGTACCTGGCCATGGTCGCCGTTCGGCCTCCCACTGGACGGACGCTGTACGGACACTGGACGACCACCGGTAGCCGATTGGTGGCACGACTGCTCGCAGACCTCCTTGGTCGGGAACTGGTTTCGCAATTTTCAGGTTTGCGACAAGTCGTACCTGTAGTGTGACTGGGACATAGCTAGGTGAGTGTATGTGAGTGAGGTGGAGGAGAGAGAGGGAGGGGGAGGCCAAGGATGTGGTGGAGGGATGGAGTTGAGAGGACTATGAGAGATGGGGGTGTGAGCTGGGAGCAAGGCAGTAAAATGGCCTTGGACAGGGCGACATGGGAGCGACATGTTCGTGGCCACCCCTTACGGGATTATGGCGTCTTGCAATAGATAGATAGATAGATAGATATATCACTGTGGTCAGACAACTCGTGGAGAATGACTGTGCTGGCAGTGAGTCGTGTTGCACTGAGTTGATAAAATCCATCATCATTTGTAACACCAGTTATTTGTACCGGGATGGGAAGAGTCAATGTTCAGTGGGGGAAAGAAAATGATAATACAGGGTTTCAGTTTGGTTATACAGGGTTTTAGTTTGGTTATACAGGGTTGTAGTTTGGACATACAGGGTTGTAGTTTAGTTATACAGCGTTTCAGTTGGTTATACAAGGTTTCAGTTTGGTTATACAAGGTTTCAGTTTGGTTATACAGGTTTTAATTTGGTTATACAGGGTTTTAGTTTGGCTATACAGTGGTTTAATTGGTTAAACAGGGTTGTAGTTTGGTTATACAGGGTTTCAGTTTGGTTATACAAGGTTTCAGTTTGGTTATACAGGGTTTCAGTTTGGTTATACAGGGTTTTGGTTTGGTTATATAGGGTTTTAGTTTGGGTATACAGGGTTTTAGTTTGGGTATACAGGGTTTTAGTTTGGGTATACAGGGTTTTAGTTTGGTTATACAAGGTTTCAGTTTGGTTATACAGGGTTTTAGTTTGGTTCAGCAAGGTGTCATTTCTTGCTACTGTTCTTTCAGTGAGGGTTCTGCTTGATTTCTCTGCTAGTGGAATAAGTTATCGATGCCAGTTGCTCCACCAGTTGGAATATACTCCACTTCATGCTGTTGGACTGAAGATGGGTCATAGAACTCAGTGTTTCATTTCGCGTATGTGATGGTGAAACAGTTCTGGTTACATCCCTCAGTGTGTCACGTTATCAAACGCTGGACGCTCCGCTGGCTCCAGTATATTGTGTGGTTACCACAGCAGGGCAAGGTACTGGAGGCCAACAGCTCGATGGTGTGAAGCGTAGATGAACCAAAGAGAGTATTCCTGATTTCATTTGGTGTCTTTGCTCGTAACATTGAGTGTGTTTATGGCCCTCAGTGATGGATGTTATGGCCCCCATGCACAGGTGCTTGAAGTAGATTGGTTACCACCATACTAAAATGAAAGAGAACATGTGAAAACTGAGGTGTCTCCATCAGCAAAAGGAATGATTCGTTTGGTGTCCGTACTTGTGAAACTGAACACATGTATTTGTTTGACTTGATCATGCGAGTTGTGGATGACACACACACTGATGATTGGAATGTATTGTGTTTTGTCGATGGAACACACACACACACACACACACACACACACACACACACACACACACACACACACACATACACACACACACACACACACACACACACACACACACACACACACACACACACGCACACACATGCACACATATGAGGGGAAAGTCATTATTTTTTTTTTTTACCTCGACATTTTTCCAGTCCTCTCGCTATATATTGATTCTGAGTAAAGGAAGTTGAACTTCGATCGTGTTCCGATGTAAGCCTGTCAGAATCACAATTGCCGCGGTATATAAACGTGGCCGATGAAGGACGAGAGTTGGTACGGTACGGTACAATGCGGTGTGGTGCTGCACGGTACGGTACGGTAACGTACAGATGTCTTTTTATTGTATTCCTTTACCGTATGTTTGCCGTTCAAGGGGAACTCTTTGGTGCATCCTTCCCTGCCGGTCAGGTGAGACAGGGGGAGAGAGAGAAGTACTTCATAACAGTGAGAGGAGCAAATCTAACAGAGAGAGAGAGAGAGAGAGAGAGAGAGGGAGAGAGGCTGTGCGTGTGCTTACATGTAGGTGAACTGTACGTGGTATGGGTGTACCTCTCAGCCTGGTATTTTGGTGGCGGAATACCTAATGTCAGTTCTCCCGGTGGGTACATGTGCAGAGAAAGGTTGCGGCATGTTAAGCTTAATTGCACTGTGCTGGACAGGTAGATATACAGGCTGGGAGCAGGGGAGAGGCACGGAGCGAGACAAGAATGGCGGAAGGAGAGGAGAGGAGAGGTCTAGGGGGAAGGAAAAAGGGCGAGGGGAAAGAGGGAGAGGACAAGGAAGGAAAAGGAGGCTGACAGGGAAATGGAAGGTTCCAAGGTATAGGGTAAGGAAAGAGAAGGATAGGAAAGTGGGAAAGAGATTGGCAGAGAGAAGGGAAGGAGGGGGAGAGGAAAATGGAAAAAGTATATGCAGAGGGGAATCAAAGAGGGTGAAAGGGAAATGCGAGGGAGTTAGGAGGAGTGAGGGGATGAGGGAGAAGATGAATAAAGGAAACCTAATTAACAGGTAGAAGAAAGGGAATTTTGTTTGTCGTTAATGAGGGCTGTGGTCTTGGGTCACGGGAGAGCATTTTGGTTTGCTGAGAGAGAGAGAGAGAGAGAGAGAGAGAGAGAGAGAGAGAGAGAGAGAGAGAGAGAGAGAGAGAGAGAGAGAGAGAGAGAGAGAGAGAGAGAGAGAGAGAGAGAGAGAGAGAGAGAGAGAGAGAGAGAGAGAGAGAGAGAGATTATGTAGGAAATGAGAGGAGTAACGATGATATAATGTGAGGGATGGAGAGACAGGAAAGAAGAAAGAAATGTTTAGAGAGGAGAGGAGGAGAGGGACAAGACTGGAAGAAAATATATTGAAGTGTAGGAAGGATAGAGTGGAAGAAAAGAATGGAAGAAAGGGAGAAAATAGAAGGGATGGGAAGAATATAAGGCAGAATTAGATGAGAGAATTACTGTTTTTGTTACTGGAAGTGTTACAAAGATGCAGTCACGAAGGAAAATGAAATTGATGGCGGATACATTACCTTTATGGAGAAGACCATAGTATTCTCTCTCTCTCTCTCTCTCTCTCTCTGTTTTTTCCTTACCAACACCCTTTCCTTTTCCTCCGTCTCGCCCTTTCTCTACGTCTTTTCCTTTCTCTCCCACCCTCTATCCCTCCCTCCACATCTCATCATCGTTTGCTTCTTGACAAACAAAACAATGCCATTTCCCTACTGGTTGTGCTCCCTTCTTGTTTTGTTTTAACATCTTTTTTTTATCCTTCCTTCCTTCTTTCTCTTTCTTTTCTTTTTATTTTCGCTTATTCTTTTTTCTCGTCTTTCCTTTTTGCCTTGTTTTTCCTTTCTCACTTTATTTATTTTCTCTTTTCTCCATTCTTCCTTCATTTAGTATTTCTTTCTTTTCTTACTAACATTTCCCTCATCAATTTCGTGTCCCTTCTTCCTCAAATTCATCCTTCTTGCTCCCTCTATCTTCCGTTTCTATAACGTCAGTTCGTTATTTCTGTCTTACCCTTCTTCTTCCGTTCCTTCTTGCTCTTACCATTTCTGCTCCATCTTTCCTCTCCAATCCCTCCTACGGTTTTCCCTTTACTTTTACATTACTTCCACCCATGGCTTTACTCCCATATTTTTTTGTGAATGGAATATGCTACACAAACTCCACAAGCACATAGCTCACACAGACATTACAGTGTTGGATACTCTCATCTTTGTCAACCCATCCACTTCCACACTGCAGCGTAATGCAGTTACTTAGGCTACAGTGAATACCACTGATCTGTGATGTGAGGAAATGAGTTAGAGTGGTTGTACTGTATCGTGTGTGTGTGTATGTGTGTGTGTGTGTGTGTGTGTGTGTGTGTGTGTGTTACTCCCTTTCCCTCAGCGACTGATGACCTAAAGCAAGATAATAAGGTATCTCACATTACAATAGTTTAGTTCTTTCTGAAATATGCACAGTACAACACTAAAATATTCTCTGCTGATGGGTAGGAAGGAGAAAGTTTGTAATGTATATTTGCAGCGTTTCTCTCTCTCTCTCTCTCTCTCTCTCTCTCTCTCTCTCTCTCCAAGATTTTCCTCCTTCCATCATCCCTCCCTTCCTGGTCCTCCTTAATGCAAACAAGATGCTGGATTTTAGGTAAACATACATCAGTCGTCATGACAAAAACCAGCAAACACGAGTTGATATACAGACCAGTCATCACAGAGTGTGTGTGGTGGTGAGGTGGCCAGTGCTGCACCATCCCATTCTGCTCCATCACTTCTGTTCCTGTACAGTTCACATGTTGGCCAGACATAACAGACCCAGTTGGAGTGATGCGGTGGCTAGAGCTGCAGCATCCCTTTGTGCTCCATCTGACCTATTCCTCTACAGGAACATTTTCTCATGGTTTGCCGTGTGTCTGAGTGTACCAAACCATACTCAGTTGGTGGGAAGCAGCCTTGCCCCATCCAAAACAATCACATGTGTCTGTCTCAACCCATATGTTGGAGGGGATTTCCCCTTCTTATCATGATAAATATTTTCCGATTACCTTCTCAGTGCCGGCCAGGGCAGATAGTACATGGGTTTGACCCACAGCTGCCATCAGTGTTGAATGAGTATTATAAACTAATGACTATGGTTTGGACATCAACTCTGGTGCTTTAATACACAGTTCCTTCACTGCTGATTCATTCCAGTCTGGTGTGAATACCAGCCTTGGTACTGTAATACACAGTTGCTGATCAGCAGTAAATTATCCAGTGGAGGAGCAGTCAAATGCTTTTGTATTTTGCTATCTTGGTGTTGAACGTGACATGAATAACCGCTTTATCTGATTCGCTCATATGTCGTGAAAACTGCAGCTACTGAAACTACAACAAGGCAGATTTGGACACACAGTTTCTTAAGCCGTGTTGATATTAGCAGCAGCAGGACATGAAGAAGTGAGGGGAGACGTCAGAATGCACAGCTAAAACTCTGTAAGATTGTAATGCAGTATTTATTATTGCCTTTAGCACATAATCCCTCTGATGTGCTCCAACCATGGCAACATTAGCGACCGCGTGAGGATAATTCCACAAATGCTGGGTAATTATAAAAGTAATGACAAATCCCGCCATTACTTCACACCGAGTCTCTGTGGATGGAGGAAGAGGGTGTGATCTTTGTAAACAGGAAAGGAATAATAAACGAAACGAAGATAGAATAAAAAAAGAGCTAAGAAGAATGAAGGCGAGGGAGATCATATTGAAAGAAGGCTAGAGCACAGAGATGGAGGAAAGGAGGTAGGAATTTGACGAGGTAGGGATGGTAGAAAACTCTGAGAAGAATAAAACGGAGTAAAGTATGGAGGCAAAGAGGTGAGGAAAGGAAAGAGTAAGGAAGAAGGTATAAAAGTGTCAGTGAAATGGAGCTCATGGCCATTGCATCTACATAATGGTGGTGCCACGTAACATAAATACATGCTGTTTACTCCTTACCCCTAACTTCCAATTCCCCACCTTGGCAGAATGATGTTTTGCTACATTTACTTCACTTCAATTTTTTTTTTTTCTGTTTCTGATAGTTCCTTTCATTGATATAATGTTAAAACGCCTGATCGTGTAAAAGTTTGATGGTCTGGTGGTTCAACAATCACAGAAACAGAATTCTTGCTTGAATGGTTATAGATAGTAAGGTAACAGCAGATTTAATTAGGTCGCAAATATAAAATGTTTTTAAATATTATCTGAGAAGTAAAGTAGTTGTGGTGTGTGGGTTGACAGGAGGGGAGAGAGAGAGAGAGAGAGAGAGAGAAAGAGAGAGTGTATTTTTGTGACTGCAAAACAGAGAGAAAGGGAAGCAGGCGACAATGAAGAGGAAGGAAGACGGTAAAAATATCTTTGTCCACAGGGAAAAGCAGAGTGAGAAAAAAAGCTGGAGGGAGTGACTGTGAAATGAGAGAGGGACAGCCACTCCACCCATCAGAAAGAGAGAGAGAGAGAGAGAGAGAGAGAGAGAGAGAGAGAGAGAGAGAGAAGTAAGCAGAGTATGTAGCCTAGCCTCAAAACCCCTTTATGCACTAGCTGTCCTTTCCAGTGAGTGTATGGATGTTAAGTACTGAATGGTTATCGTATGGTGATGAACGACCAGGCCTGACCTTAACTGGAGGCATGCTGATATGCACACGAACAGCGCCTCGTGACCATACACACACACATACACACATACAGGCTTCTAGAACATTTCAACAACAGTGTAACACATGTGACACGACCCCTGCTACACCAGAATGAAGGATTCTGAGATCAGAAGGAGACTGGCGATAGAACCGACAGGTAGTAGGGAGAAGGAGGCTAGCAACATGGGCGAGAGAGAGAGAGAGAGAGAGCAAGACAGGGAGGTTAGCTCGCGGGACTCTATACTTCACTCGTGTGTGAGAGACTTTGTTAATATTTCCAAGACAAATAAAAATAGTCCCATACTCATCTTTACCTCTCCTGTCATTGCATGACAAAAGGGAACCAAGATTATCTAATTACAAAACTACTCACGTATAACAACCGCTCGTCCACGAGTCTAATATATGTCTAACTGATCTACAAAACACACTACAAGAACTACAAAGTTACAAAGTTACTCCCATTCACGTCACAGTCAACACATTTTACTACCATTTCACTGCCACATCAGTCCTCTCATCTCATTTTCATTTCTCTGTCATGTCAGTGTCACCTACCCAAGCATAAACAAATATAACCCAGCTTAAATAATGACTTGTTATATTCTGCCCCGCCGTCCCCCACCTCTCCTTTTTCCTCACCTTGCTTTATCTACTTTTCCTCCCACCATCCCCTACCTCTCTCTTCCCTCCCCGCTTCACCGTCCCATCTCTCCTCCTTCCCCCACCTCTTTCCGTACCCTCCTCCCATCCATTTCTCCCTCCACTACCCCCTCCTCCCATTTTCCTCCCCCATTCTCTTCTTTCCTCTCCTTCCCCTTTTCACCCGATTCATTTTCCCATTCATCCTTCTCCTTCCCTGCCCTCCTTCCTCCCATCCTCTTTCCTCTTACTCTCTCCCTTCTCCCTTCCCTCAACTCGTCTGTAAGTCTGCCTTGATTCTGGTTTCAGTGGGATTGCTTTTTTTCATCTTCTTTGGATTGGTTGAATATTCCCTTTGTTTTGCTTCTTAGTAATGTGTGTGTGCTTAGTTACTTTCTCTACTTGCTTACTTTTTTAATTGCCTGGTTTTGGTACGATCTGTCTATCTATATACCTATGCTGCTTCCCCCAAAGAAAGGGAAATAGCCTGATATAGGACGACACACTCCAAATTTACTCGTCCAAACACACACATTTATTTGTATCTTAGCCCAAAAGGGAGAAGGGACAAATTCTCACCACACCACACCTGCACGAGGATCAACTGCGCAGTACAATCAGTGACATCAGCAGCAGGGCCCGACAGCAGAGTTGGTTCACCCCCTGCCACATCATAATGGATCCATCCTCATACACACCTGACCTGATGAGCTGATCAGACCAAATGCGGGAGAAAATCCCATCGGGGATGCATCACCACTTAATCATTCACAATTTCTCTCCAATCATTCCCATCATGCACAATAAAGCCACTCGTTCTTTGCTCAACAAACATCCCTCTCGCACCTAACGCTCTCCTTCACAGTAAGTCTATCCATCCTATTCAGTGGTCTTCCTCTTCACTACCATACACCTCTCACATCAGATCCAGTTACGTTTTTCACCAATCGCTCTCTCATCCATTCTCTTCCACATGCCCAAACCATCGCAACACCCTCTGCTCAACTCGATCAGCCATTTCTCCCGCATAACTCCAGTTCTCCTTTGCACTTCATCACTTCTCACTTGATGCATACGCGTCATTCCGCACATACTCGTCAGACATCTCATCTCCATTACATTCAAGCTTTTCCCCTGCTTCACCCATATTCCATGTTTCTTAGCACCATATAACGCAGTCGGTACCACAACAACACAACATGCAGTCTTCTCTTTACATCCATCCTACGCGAATATGACATCTAAATACTTTTTTCATTCCTGCCAGCAGCTTTCCTCCTTCATTCATTCTAAACTTCACTTCTACATCTATTCTTACATCCACAGCAACATTTAACTCTAAATACTTTCTCAATGCCTCTACCTCCTCAAGACAAATCACCATTCAAATCAATACTCATCCTCCTACCATCTACCAACGTCGTACACTTCATCACTTTACTCTTATTCTCATTTACTTTAAATTTCCTCCTTTCACACACCCTTCCAAACGCCTCTGCCAACTGTGTCAATCACTCCTCCGAACACATACACACACACACACATATGCTGTATATATATATATATATATATATATATATATATATATATATATATATATATATATATATATATATATATATATTTTATATATATATATATATATATATATATATATATATATATATATATATATATATATATATATATATATATATATATGTATGTATATTAGTGGTAGGTGGTGGTATGAATTCTCATCATCCACTCACTTGATGTAGTGCTGCCTTCACTTCTTCCTTAGCCTTTATCATTTTTTTTCTGTGCTCTGCCCTCCTATCTTCCTATTTCTCCCATCTTTCCTGTCACCACTTATTGCTTTTCTTTTTCTGTTACAGGTGGCTTTACATTGAGTGACAAGGGCCTAAATGGTTTCCTGTAAGCTAAGAAAACCATTTACAACCCTGGGTGGTAACCATATAACCAAACCATACGTGCTCCCTACGTATCAAGTGGGTTGGTGGAGGGTTAGTGCCCCCCCCCTGTAAAACAAGTAACTCGGAGTCAGGTGGCCACCCCCGTACGGGATTATGGCGTCTGGCAAAAGAAAGAAGATGTATATATTCCTTGACCACCTAGGTCATTCGGCTGGTGTATAAATGGAATTTCCTGTTCTTTCTTCATCGTTCTTTCTCTCTTTCACAGCCCCTCCATTTCACGAGCTTCTATTATTTGTTCCATAGTCCTACTTGCTCACAAAATAAATTGTATTCTGACATACCTTTTTCCTTTTTCAGCAACATGTCTTCCTTCTCCCCACTCATTCCATCTCCCTGGTTTTCAGTGTGTTCTTTATTTTTGTCCTTCCACAAGTTGTTTACTTACTCGTACTGGTATACCCATCCGTCTCCTGCTCATTCCTTCCTATAAAGTTCCTCATATCTGCTTATCTCACAAAAAATGTCTACCTTCTTCCACATTCCTTTCTTGTGATCACTGTCCTTGTCTCCTTCCCTTCCCCATGGTGTCTCCCCTTTTTAACTAACATATTTCATGTAAACCCCTATTCACCAGCAAAGTTCTACCAGACCTCGGTCATCTAGATCCAGGTTCACTACAGTTTACATTCCACTTCCAGCACCCTCACACCCCCAACAACCTGGAGTGTAATACGTTTACAGTGCACACAGACGTAAAGGTCTCCAATATACAGTTGTTCAGCGGTCTTTACTCGTTATGTATTCAGAAAGGACAGGAGTAAAAATACAAAGTTTCTTTCATATTATCCCATACCAATACAAAAACAAAGTAAATATCAAAGTCTTTTCTGTGGCTGGAGTGAAGTGGAAATTGTAGTGGAAATCTAGATACATATCTGTAAATGTAGCCCCATTAGTGTGCTGAATATCGCTTAACATCTTCCACTTTTATAATACATCTAATGTCTGATCTATTAGATTTTTCTGCATAAAGAGATATATTTGTGTGTTCATAACAAACTGACAGACACAAATACAAATATACTGGACAGCTTCACAAAATGCAGACAGACAACCGTCAACAGACATTCTCGGAAAATAACAGTAACCTTTACACAGTCGAAGAGACATACCATATGACTGAAGGAAAAAAAGCAGAGATGAAATCAGACAGATTGACAGATACAGGGAACCAGCATGCCATCTGTGGTCGTCTTTGATTATCTGTAAGCCACATCAAGACCTGTCAATATAAACGAGGACGTGCAGCTGGGATGAGGAAGAGTATTTGTATGCATGGATATTTGCCGGAGAGAGAGAGAGAGTAGAGAGAGAAATGTAATCAATCTTCCTTCCTATCACTTTTTCACTCGCTACTACCTAACTCTTTATTGCCTTTATTCTACTTTGTTTTATTTTCCTCTTCGTTCCTCATCCTCGAACGAGCTCATTCTATTCCAGTTCCTTTCTCTTCTCTTTTATTATCTATACTGTGGCCATTTCTCTCCCACTCAGCCATTATTTCACTTCTACTTTCCCATTTATTACTTCTCCACCCTCTCACCCTTTTATCTCATGGATTTTACGTGTTTCTTCTTGTTATTCTATTATTTTCTGTACTTCTTTTCATTTCTCTCTGTTAACCGTACATTTGCTTCCCCTTATGTATATTTTTCCTATACTCTTATATTAGACTAGTGATCAAAGATGGATAGATACAGAAAGAAAACAGAAATGAACGTTTGGGTGGGCATTAATGTTTGTGTGTAAATAAAGATGTAGAAGGTATCAGGATCAACCAACAAGCATTGTAAGGATAGACAAGTTACCTAACATTCCGACTATAAATAAACCAGAAGACAGCATGGCACGTGAGAAAGAAATAGAACTATTTTCACTCTCGCGACGTAAATCTCGCGACGTAAATCTTGGCGTATGACTCCACCGGACACCAATATTTATTTTTAACGGCTCTTTTGTCCTAAACTGATTCTCTCTCTCTCTCTCTCTCTCTCTCTCTCTCTCTCTCTATGAATGTGTGTGTGTGTGTGTGTGTGTGTGTGTGCTTAGATTTAATAGTTTGTCCCTTGAGACCTAGTGGTCTTTCAGTGTGCCACACTCCTTCACATGTCACCAATGCGATACTGACACCCTGTCCATACACAATACGTAACAAGATTGTTTCATTCCAGACCCATGCGACAGTTATTCTCGGGGGTGTTTTCATGATGTCAGGCGGGTCTTCTAGAAAATCAGTAAATCTACAGTAATGGAATTCATATCATCATTCACATCCTGCCCATGACTTGCATCCAACTCTGGTCCCTTCCTGAACAGCAAACAATAACTATAACCACAGGATCCATCGGCTTAATTCATTTTAGCGTTCAAATACTGGTGCAGTTAATGTATTTTCGCATTCATGTGTCAGTATCCCAGCAAAGAAAATGTGGACTATTGACCGTAAAGGCAAGGACAGCAGCCAACGATTGATGTACTCGTAAAATTGAGTACGTTGTCAAAAAAAAAAAAATAAAAAAAAAAAAAAAAAAAAAAACGCCTTTGGAGAGCAACAGAGGAGGATTTAGATTTCGGCTAAAGAAATATATAAACTAGAAGCCTCCGAGTGAAGGACATAAAACACAATTACCAAAAAACTAAGCCACACAATTCTGTAGTTTACCTCCACATAAAAGAAAATGGAGGGCAGTTCTGTATTCTCTCTCTCTCTCTCTCTCTCATATTATATTCTTCCACTTACTGTCTCAACTCCCTTTTTCTGACCCATTCCCCACATTCTCCATCATTTATTTCATTCCCTTCCTCGTCCTCTCCTCTGCCTCCTACCGTTAACCTCTACGTCAATCCTCTTATCCTTTCCCTGCCGTCTGCCTCTTACCATAATCTTCCTTAATCTCATTCCACTTCTCTTCTCTTCCTTCCTCTTCATAGCAGACGACCGAGAGATCATATATTACCGGTACCTTTTTCTTTTTAACAATAAAATGAACATGAATAGATCATAGATGTTACTTTCCCGTCATTTCTATGACAATGTTTATTACGTTTACAGTAATTTTTCCCTGTAGTTTTCCTGCCGGCTGCTATACCGGTATGAAGGTGGAGGGGGAAGATTCTCGCTATATTCTTCTCATACGCTTTGGTTAAATATTTATTGTCATTCAACTTTACCCCAGTGGATAACCTTATATTTCAATAGACTTTCTGTTATTTTTCCTCGAATGTATTCTTGTTTGCTTCTTTCCCTCCTATCCGTCAGCTATGCGTCACTCTTTATTTCCCTTTTCTACCTTCCTTCCTTCCTTCCTCCCCATCCACCCCCTGTACCGCCAATCTCCCTCTTATTCCATCTTTCCTCTATACGACACATACCCTTGATAATTTCCTCCCTCCAGAAGTGCCTAATGGCGTTCAGATTGAACATACAGGTTACCTAGGTGTGGGTGTGTGTGGGTGTGTGTGGGTGGGTGTGTGGGTGAGAGAGAGAGAGAGAGAGAGAGAGAGTTTTCGTGGCTGAGCAGTCGTCCTCCCTGTCATTTTTTATCGCTGTACACTAATGTCCACTGCCCTAACTGATTCAAGAGGATAATTATGTTTTCACTCATCTTTTCCTCTTCTCCTCTTTCTCTCTTCCGTTCCCATATTCTCAGTCTCCTTCTATCTCTGTCTCATTCTGTCTACCTCTCCTTTATCTCGCCTGTCTTCAGCATTCCTTGAATGTTTCGTTTCTCATCCTTCCTCCCCCCCCCTCTCTCTCTCTCTTATTATTATTTTTTTTTTTTTACTTTTTTCTCCCTTCTTTTCCTGTTCTATTCTTCCCTAATCCTCTCCCAACCCTCCAGCTTCCCCCGGTTCAGTTTTTTCCTCCCTCTTTCCTTTCTTCTTCTTTGCCTTGCCCCATCTATGTATCTGTATCGTTTTTCGTTTATTTTTACCTGCTTCTGTGTGTACCCTGGTCTGGCCAGAGTTCCATTTTGATTTCTTTTTGTG
>NC_136970.1:17723074-17753149 GCF_032717465.1 Coenobita brevimanus | reverse complement strand
TCTTTGATCACTAGTCTAATATAAGAGTATAGGAAAAATATACATAAGGGGAAGCAAATGTACGGTTAACAGAGAGAAATGAAAAGAAGTACAGAAAATAATAGAATAACAAGAAGAAACACGTAAAATCCATGAGATAAAAGGGTGAGAGGGTGGAGAAGTAATAAATGGGAAAGTAGAAGTGAAATAATGGCTGAGTGGGAGAGAAATGGCCACAGTATAGATAATAAAAGAGAAGAGAAAGGAACTGGAATAGAATGAGCTCGTTCGAGGATGAGGAACGAAGAGGAAAATAAAACAAAGTAGAATAAAGGCAATAAAGAGTTAGGTAGTAGCGAGTGAAAAGTGATAGGAAGGAAGATTATTACATTTCTCTCTCTCTCTCTCTCTCTCTCCGGCAAATATCCATGCATACAAATACTCTTCCTCATCCCAGCTGCGTCTCGTTTATATTGACAGTCTTGATGTGCTTACAGATAATCAAAGACGACCACAGATGGCATGCTGGTTCCCTGTATCTGTCAATCTGTCTGTTCATCTCTGCTTTTTTTCCTTCAGTCATATGGTATGTCTCTTCGACTGTTGGTTACTGTTATTTTCCGAGAATGTCTGTTGACGGTTGTCTGTCTGCATTTTTGTGAAGCTGTCAGTATATTTGTATTTGTGTCTGTCAGTTTGTTATGAACACACAAATATATCTCTTTATGCAGAAAATCTAATAGATCAGACATTAGATGTATTATAAAAGTGGAAGATGTTAAGCGATATTCAGCACACTAATGGGCTACATTTACAGATATGTATCTAGATTTCACTACAATTTCCACTTCACTCAGCCACAGAAAAGACTTTGATATTTACTTTGTTTTGTATTGGTATGGGATAATATGAAAGAAACTTTGTATTTTTACTCTGTCCTTTCTGAATACATAACGAGTAAGACCGCTGAACAACTGTATATTGGAGACCTTTACGTCTGTACTGTAAACTATTACACTCCAGGTTGTTGGGGGTGTGAGGGTGTGGAAGTGGAATGTAAACGTAGTGAACCTGGATCTAGATGACCGGGTCTGGTAGAACTTTGCTGGTGAATAGGGGTTTACATGAAATATGTTAGTTAAGGGAACACCATGGGGAAGGGAAGGAGACAAGGACAGTGATCACAGAAAGGAATGTGGAAGAGGTAGACATTTTTTGTGAATAAGCAGATATGAGGAACTTTATAGGAAGGAATGAGCAGGAGACGGATGGGTATACCAGTACGAGTAAGTAAACAACTTGTGGAAGGACAAAATAAAGAACACACTGAAAACCAGGGAGATGGAATAGTGGGGAGAAGGAAGACATGTTGCTGAAAAAAGGAAAAGGTATGTCAGAATACAATTTATTTTGTGAGCAAGTAGGACTATGGAACAAATAATGAAGCTCGTGAAATGGAGGGGCTGTGAAAAGAGAAAAAGAACGATGAAGAAAGAACAGAAATTCCATTTATACACCAGCCGAATGACCTAGGTGGTCAAGAATATATACATCTTCTTTCTTTTGCCAGACGCCATAATCCCGTACGGGGTGGCCACCTGACTCCGAGTTACTTGTTTTACAGGGGGGGGCACTAACCCTCCACCAACCCACTTGATACGTAGGGAGCACGTATGGTTTGGTTATATGGTTACCACCCAGGGTTGTAAATGGTTTCTTAGCTTACAGGAAACCATTTGGCTTGTCACTCAATGTAAAGCCACCTGTAACAGAAAGAAAAGCAATAAGTGGTGACAGGAAAGATGGGAGAAATAGGAAGATAGGAGGGCAGGCACAGAAAAAAAAATGATAAAGGCTAAGGAAGAAGTAGGCAGCACTACATCAAGTGAGTGGATGATGGTCGCCACCACCTACCACTAATATATATATATATTATATATATATATATATATATATATATATATATATATATATATATATATATATATATATATATATATATATATATATATATATATATATATATATATATATATATATATATATATATATATATATATATATATACAGTGTGTGTGTGTGTGTATGTGTTCGGAGGAGTGATTGACACAGTTGGCAGAGGCGTTTGGAAGGGTGTGTGAAAGGAGGAAATTTAAAGTAAATGAGAATAAGAGTAAAGTGATGAAGTGTACGACGTTGGTAGATGGTAGGAGGATGAGTATTGATTTGAATGGTGATTTGCTTGAGGAGGTAGAGCATTTAAGTATTTAGAGTTAAATGTTGCTGTGGATGTAAGAATAGATGTAGAAGTGAAGTTTAGAATGAATGAAGTAGGAAAGCTGCTGGCAGGAATGAAAAAAGTATTTAGATGTCATATTCGCGTAGGATGGATGTAAAGAGAAGACTGCATGTTGTGTTGTGGTACCGACTGCGTTATATGGTGCTGAAACATGGAATATGGGTGAAGCAGAGGGGAAAAGCTTGAATGTAATGGAGATGAGATGTCTGACGAGTATGTGCGGAATGACGCGTATGCATCAAGTGAGAAGTGATGAAGTGCAAAGGAGAACTGGAGTTATGCGGAAAATGGCTGATCGAGTTGAGCAGAGGGTGTTGCGATGGTTTGGGCATGTGGAGAGAATGGATGAAGAGCGATTGGTGAAAAACGTAACTGGATCTGATGTGAGAGGTGTATGGCTGAGAGGAAGACCACGAATAGGATGGATAGACACTGTGAAGAGAGCGTTAGGTGCGAGAGGGATGTTTGTTGAGCAAAGAACAGTGGCTGTGCATGATGGGAATGATTGGAGAGAAATTGTGAATGATTAAGTGGTGATGCATCCCCGATGGGATTTTCTCCCGCATTTGGTCTGATCAGCTCATCAGGTCAGGTGTGTATGAGGATGGATCCATTATGATGTGGCAGGGGTGAACCAACTCTGCTGTCGGGCCCTGCTGCTGATGTCACTGATTGTACTGCGCAGTTGATCCTCGTGCGGTGTGGTGTGGTGAGAATTTGTCCCTTCTCCCTTTTGGGCTAAGATACAAATAAATGTGTGTGTTTGGACGAGTAAATTTGGAGTGTGTCGTCCTATATCGGCTATTTCCCTTTCTTTGGGGGAAGCAGCATAGGTATATAGATAGACAGATCGACCAAAACCAGGCAATTAAAAAAGTAAGCAAGTAGGAAAGTAACTAAGCACACACACATTACTAAGAAGCAAAACAAAGGAATATTCAACCAATCCAAAGAAGATGAAAAAAAGCAATCCCACAAACCAGAATCAAGGCAGCTTACAGACGAGTTGAGGAAGGGAGAAGGGAAGTAAGAGGAAAGAGGATGGGAGGAAGGAGGGCAGGGAAGGAGAAGGATGAATGGGAAAATGAATCGGGTGAAAGGGGAAGGAGAGGAAAGAGAATGGGGGAGGAAAATGGGAGGAGGGGGTAGTGGAGGGAGAAATGGATGGGAGGAGGGTACGGAAAGAGGTGGGGGAAGGAGGAGAGATGGGACGGTGAAGCGGGGAGGGAAGAGAGAGGTAGGGGATGGTGGGAGGAAAAGTAGATAAAGCAAGGTGAGGAAAAAGGAGAGGTGGGGGACGGCGGGGCAGAATATAACAAGTCATTATTTAAGCTGGGTTATATTTGTTTATGCTTGGGTAGGTGACACTGACATGACAGAGAAATGAAAATGAGATGAGAGGACTGATGTGGCAGTGAAATGGTAGTAAAATGTGTTGACTGTGACGTGAATGGGAGTAACTTTGTAACTTTGTAGTTCTTGTAGTGTGTTTTGTAGATCAGTTAGACATATATTAGACTCGTGGACGAGCGGTTGTTATACGTGAGTAGTTTTGTAATTAGATAATCTTGGTTCCCTTTTGTCATGCAATGACAGGAGAGGTAAAGATGAGTATGGGACTATTTTTATTTGTCTTGGAAATATTAACAAAGTCTCTCACACACGAGTGAAGTATAGAGTCCCGCGAGCTAACCTCCCTGTCTTGCTCTCTCTCTCTCTCTCGCCCATGTTGCTAGCCTCCTTCTCCCTACTACCTGTCGGTTCTATCGCCAGTCTCCTTCTGATCTCAGAATCCTTCATTCTGGTGTAGCAGGGGTCGTGTCACATGTGTTACACTGTTGTTGAAATGTTCTAGAAGCCTGTATGTGTGTATGTGTGTGTGTATGGTCACGAGGCGCTGTTCGTGTGCATATCAGCATGCCTCCAGTTAAGGTCAGGCCTGGTCGTTCATCACCATACGATAACCATTCAGTACTTAACATCCATACACTCACTGGAAAGGACAGCTAGTGCATAACGGGGCTTTTGAGGCTAGGCTACATACTCTGCTTACTTCTCTCTCTCTCTCTCTCTCTCTCTCTCTCTCTCTCTGATGGGTGGAGTGGCTGTCCCTCTCTCATTTCACAGTCACTCCCTCCAGCTTTTCTTCTCACTCTGTTTGCATTTCCCTGTGGACAAAGATATTTTTACCGTCTTCCTTCCTCTTCATTGTCGCCTGCTTCCCTTTCTCTCTGTTTTGCAGTTACAAAAATACTCTGTCTGTCTGTCTGTCTGTCTCTGTCTCTCTCTCTCTCTCTCTCTCTCTCTCTCTCTCTCTCACTCCTCACCTGTCAACCCACACACCACAACTACTTTACTTCTTAGATAATATTTAAAATCATTTTCTATTTGCGACCCAATTAAATCTGCTGTTACCTTACTATCTATAACCATTCAAGCACGAATTCTGTTTCTGTGATTGTTGAACCACCAGACCATCAAACTTTTAGACGATCAGGCGTTTTAACATTATATTAATGAAAGCAACTATCAGAAACAGAAAAAAAAAATTGGAGTGAAGTAAATGTAGCAAAACATCATTCTGCCAAGGTGGGGCATTGGAAGTTAGGGGTAAGGAGTAAACAGCATGTATTTATGTTATGTGGCACCACCATTATGTAAATGCAATGGCCATGAGCTTCATTACACTGACACCTTTATACCTTCTTCCTTACTCTTCCTTTCCTCACCTCTTTGCCTCCATACTTTACTCCGTTTTATTCTTCTCAGAGTTTTCTACCATCCCTACCTCGTCAAATTCCTACCTCCTTTCCTCCATCTCTGTGCTCTAGCCTTCTTTCAATATGATCTCCCTCGCCTTCATTCTTCTTAGCTCTTTTTTTATTCTATCTTCGTTTCGTTTATTATTCCTTTCCTGTTTACAAAGATCACACCCTCTTCCACCGTCATCCATACACAGAGACTCAGTGTGAAGTAATGGCGGGATTTGTCATTAATTTTATAATTACCCAGCATTTGTGGAATTATCCTCACACGGTCGCTAATGTTGCCGTGGTTGGAGCACATCAGAGGGATTATGTGCTAAAGGCAATAATAAATACTGCATTACAATCTTACAGAGTTTTAGCTGTGCACTCTGACGTCTCCCCTCACTTCTTCACCCTCTGCTGCTGCTAATATCAACACGGCTTAAGAAATTGTGTGTCCAAATCTGCCTTGTTGTAGTTTCAGTAGCTATAGTTTTCACGACATGTGAGCGAATCAGATAAAGCGGTTATTCATGTCACGTTCAACACCAAGATAGCAAAATACAAAAGCATTTGACTGCTCCGCCACTGGATAATTTACTGCTGATCAGCAACTGTGTATTACCGTACCAAGGCTGGTATTCACACCAGACTGGAATGAATCAACAGTGAAGAAACTGTGTTTTACAGCACCAGAGTTGATGTCCAAACCATAGTCATATGTTTATAACACTCATTCAACACTAATGGCAGCTGTGGGTCAAACCCATGTACTATCTGCCCTGGCCGGCACTGAGAAGATAATCGGAAAATATTTATCATGATAAGAAGGGGAAATCCCCTCCATCATATGGGTTGAGACAGACACATGTGATTGTTTTGGATGGGGCAAGGCTGCTTCCCACCAACTGAGTATGGTTTGGTACACCCAGACACACGGCAAACCATGAGAAAATATTCCTGTAGAGGAATAGGTCAGATGGAGCACAAAGGGATGCTGCAGCTCTAGCCACCACATCACTCCAACTCAGTCTGTTATGTCTGGCCAACATGTGAACTGTACAAGAACAGAAGTGATGGAGCAGAATGGGATGGCGCAGCACTGGCCACCTCATCACCACACACACTCTGTGATGACTGGTTTGCTGGCTTTTGTCATGACGACTGATGTATGTTTACCTAAAATCCAGCATCTTGTTTGCATTGAGGAGGACCAGGAAGGGAGGGATGATGAAAGGAGGAAAATCATAGAGAGAGAGAGAGAGAGAGAGAGAAACTCTGCAAATATACATTACAAACTTTCTCCTTCCTACCCATCAGCAGAGAATATTTTGGTGATGTACACTCCATATTTCAGAAAGATCTAACTATTGTAATGTGAGATACCTTATTATCTTGCTTTAGGTCATCAGTCGCAGATGGAAAGGGAGTAACACACACACACACACACACACACACACACACACACACACACTACCAATACAGTACAACCACTCTAACTCACTTCCTCACATCACAGATCAGTGGTATTCACAGTAGCCTAAGTCACTGTATCATGCTGCAGTGTGGAGGTAGATGGGTTGACAAAGATGAAGGCATCCAACACTGTAATGTCTGTGTGAGCTATGTGCTTGTGGAGGTTGTGTTGCATATTCCATTCACAATAAAATATGGGAGTAAAGCCACGGGTGGAAGTAATGTAAAAGTAAAGGGAAAACCGTAGGAGGGATTGGAGACGAAAGATGGAGCAGAAATGGTAAGAGCAGGAAGGAACGGAAGAAGGGTAAGACAGAAAATATCGAACTGAAGTTATAGAAACAGAAGATAAAGGGAGCAAGAAGAGGGATGAATTTGAGGAAGAAGGGACACGAAATTGATGAGGGAAATGTTAGTAAGAAAAGAAAGAAATACTAAATGAAGGAAGAATGGAGAAAAGAGAAAATAAATAAAGTGAGAAAGGAAAAACAAGGCAAAGAGGAAAGACGTGAAAAAAGAATAAGCAAAAATAAAAATAAAAGCAAGAGAAAGAAGGAAGGAAGGATAAAAAAAATGTTAAAACGGAACAAGGAGGGAGCAGAACCAGTAGGGAAATGGCATTGTTTTGTTTGTCAAGAAGCAAACGATGATGAGATGTGGAGGGAGGGATGAAGGGTGGGAGAGAAAGGAAAAGAGGTAGAGAAAGGGAGAGACGGAGGAAAAGGAAAGGGTGTTGGTAAGGAAAAAAACAGAGAGAGAGAGAGAGAGAGAGAAAGAATACTATGGTCTTCTCCATAAGGGTAATGTTTCCTCCATCAGTTTCACTTTCCTTCGTGACTGCATCTTCGTAACACTTCCAGTAACAAAAACAGTAATTCTCTCATCTAATTCTGCCTTATATTCTTCCCATCCCTTCTATTTTCTCCCTTTCTTCCGTTCTTTTCTTCCACTCTATCCTTCCTACACTTCAATATATTTTCTTCCAGTCTTGTCCCTCTCCTCCTCTCCTCTCTTAACATTTCTTTCTTCTTTCCTGTCTCTCCATCCCTCACATTATATCATCGTTACTCCTCTCATTTCCTACATAATCTCTCTCTCTCTCTCTCTCTCTCTCTCTCTCTCTCTCTCTCTCTCTCTCTCTCTCTTTCTCTCTCTCTCTCTCTCTCTCTCTCTCTCTCTCTCAGCAAACCAAAATGCTCTCCCGTGACCCAAGACCACAGCCCTCATTAACGACAAACAAAATTCCCTTTCTTCTACCTGTTAATTAGGTTTCCTTTATTCATCTTCTCCCTCATCCCCTCACTCCTCCTAACTCCCTCGCATTTCCCTTTCACCCTCTTTGATTCCCCTCTGCATATACTTTTTCCATTTTCCTCTCCCCCTCCTTCCCTTCTCTCTGCCAATCTCTTTCCCACTTTCCTATCCTTCTCTTTCCTTACCCTATACCTTGGAACCTTCCATTTCCCTGTCAGCCTCCTTTTCCTTCCTTGTCCTCTCCCTCTTTCCCCTCGCCCTTTTTCCTTCCCCCTAGACCTCTCCTCTCCTCTCCTTCCGCCATTCTTGTCTCGCTCCGTGCCTCTCCCCTGCTCCCAGCCTGTATATCTACCTGTCCAGCACAGTGCAATTAAGCTTAACATGCCGCAACCTTTCTCTGCACATGTACCCACCGGGAGAACTGACATTAGGTATTCCGCCACCAAAATACCAGGCTGAGAGGTACACCCATACCACGTACAGTTCACCTACATGTAAGCACACGCACAGCCTCTCTCCCTCTCTCTCTCTCTCTCTCTCTCTCTCTCTGTTAGATTTGCTCCTCTCACTGTTATGAAGTACTTCTCTCTCTCCCCCTGTCTCACCTGACCGGCAGGGAAGGATGCACCAAAGAGTTCCCCTTGAACGGCAAACATACGGTAAAGGAATACAATAAAAAGACATCTGTACGTTACCGTACCGTACCGTGCAGCACCACACCGCATTGTACCGTACCGTACCAACTCTCGTCCTTCATCGGCCACGTTTATATACCGCGGCAATTGTGATTCTGACAGGCTTACATCGGAACACGATCGAAGTTCAACTTCCTTTACTCAGAATCAATATATAGCGAGAGGACTGGAAAAATGTCGAGGTAAAAAAAAAAAAATAATGACTTTCCCCTCATATGTGTGCATGTGTGTGCGTGTGTGTGTGTGTGTGTGTGTGTGTGTGTGTGTGTGTGTGTGTGTGTGTGTGTGTGTGTGTGTGTGTGTGTGTGTGTGTGTGTGTGTGTGTGTGTGTGTGTGTGTGTGTTCCATCGACAAAACACAATACATTCCAATCATCAGTGTGTGTGTCATCCACAACTCGCATGATCAAGTCAAACAAATACATGTGTTCAGTTTCACAAGTACGGACACCAAACGAATCATTCCTTTTGCTGATGGAGACACCTCAGTTTTCACATGTTCTCTTTCATTTTAGTATGGTGGTAACCAATCTACTTCAAGCACCTGTGCATGGGGGCCATAACATCCATCACTGAGGGCCATAAACACACTCAATGTTACGAGCAAAGACACCAAATGAAATCAGGAATACTCTCTTTGGTTCATCTACGCTTCACACCATCGAGCTGTTGGCCTCAGTACCTTGCCCTGCTGTGGTAACCACACAATATACTGGAGCCAGCGGAGCGTCAGCGTTTGATAACGTGACACACTGAGGGATGTAACCAGAACTGTTTCACCATCACATACGCGAAATGAAACACTGAGTTCTATGACCCATCTTCAGTCCAACAGCATGAAGTGGAGTATATTCCAACTGGTGGAGCAACTGGCATCGATAACTTATTCCACTAGCAGAGAAATCAAGCAGAACCCTCACTGAAAGAACAGTAGCAAGAAATGACACCTTGCTGAACCAAACTAAAACCCTGTATAACCAAACTGAAACCTTGTATAACCAAACTAAAACCCTGTATACCCAAACTAAAACCCTGTATACCCAAACTAAAACCCTGTATACCCAAACTAAAACCCTATATAACCAAACCAAAACCCTGTATAACCAAACTGAAACCCTGTATAACCAAACTGAAACCTTGTATAACCAAACTGAAACCCTGTATAACCAAACTACAACCCTGTTTAACCAATTAAACCACTGTATAGCCAAACTAAAACCCTGTATAACCAAATTAAAACCTGTATAACCAAACTGAAACCTTGTATAACCAAACTGAAACCTTGTATAACCAACTGAAACGCTGTATAACTAAACTACAACCCTGTATATCCAAACTAAAACCCTGTATAACCAAACTAAAACCCTGTATAACCAAACTGAAACCCTGTATTATCATTTTCTTTCCCCCACTGAACATTGACTCTTCCCATCCCGGTACAAATAACTGGTGTTACAAATGATGCGGGATTTATCAACTCAGTGCAACACGACTCACTGCCAGCACAGTCATTCTCCACGAGTTGTCTGACCACAGTGATATATCTATCTATCTATCTATCTATTGCAAGACGCCATAATCCCGTAAGGGGTGGCCACGAACATGTCGCTCCCATGTCGCCCTGTCCAAGGCCATTTTACTGCCTTGCTCCCAGCTCACACCCCCATCTCTCATAGTCCTCTCAACTCCATCCCTCCACCACATCCTTGGCCTCCCCCTCCCTCTCTCTCCTCCACCTCACTCACATACACTCACCTAGCTATGTCCCAGTCACACTACAGGTACGACTTGTCGCAAACCTGAAAATTGCGAAACCAGTTCCCGACCAAGGAGGTCTGCGAGCAGTCGTGCCACCAATCGGCTACCGGTGGTCGTCCAGTGTCCGTACAGCGTCCGTCCAGTGGGAGGCCGAACGGCGACCATGGCCAGGTACACACAGGTCAAGACACCGATGGGTGGCCAGCCGGTCCGCATCCTGTCACAGTTTAGACCGTGACCTCATGCAGCGGATTGGCTGGCGGCTGGTCTCGGTCCAGCCCATCACCTGTTGCTCGACCAAACACCGGCTAGACGGCGGCTGGACTTCAACCACCACCCCAGACAGGAGGCTTGTGGACGGCGGCCGCCGCAGTCCAGTTGTCGCCTTGACGGAGTGCAGACAGCCACCGCACAGAGCGGGCGGCGACCGACCTCCGTCCGGATGGCAATCACCACTTAAAAATCAGGTGTCGCCGACCAGTCGCAGTCCGTAGGCCGGCCAGATGCAGTCCAGCTGCCCACCGGGTGGCTTCTGTGCCACAACATCGGTGGTCGCGGGGAGGTTTTTCGTGCAACACGAAAAACCTTGCGACGATTTTTGGTCGCCATGATGGCCTGCGACTAGACCGAGACATATGACGACCGGTCGTAAACCTCACCAAAACCACCCACGACTTGCAGGTCGCGGATGGTTTGCGATAAGTCGTACCTGCAGTGTGACTGGGGCCTTAGTCTCTTGCTCTCCATCCTCTCCACATGGCCAAACCACCTCAGTGTATTTCTTCTAACGTTTCTATCGCATCCACATCCACTCCACAAGGCTCCTTCACTTTCTCATTTGTCAGTCTGTCTCTCCACGTAACTTCACATGCTCCTCTCAGATAACTCATTTCCACTGCTCTCACTCTTGACTTGTGTCCTTCCAACAAGGTCCAAGCTTCCCTTCCCTAACTTATAGTTGGTATCAAAATACTGTCATGCTGCGACTATTTTACTTTCCTGCTTACTTCCCTGTTCCTTAGCATTGCTTTAACCTTTCAAGCACTTCATCTTCTAAATTTCCATCCTTACTCATCAGTCATTACACTACCCAAGTACTTAAATGCAACTCACAATGTCCATTTCCTCTTCATCAAGCATCACTGTACATGCAGTGGCTTCATTTCTCTCGAGGACCATAACTTTACTCTTCCCTACATTCACCTTTAGATTCCGTTTCTTACACACTCTCCCAAACTCATTCACCAAGCCTTGCAGCTCCCCCTCGTCTTCACTTAACAGTACAGTGTAATCAGCAAACAACAGTACAGAAGGTTTCCAAACCCTGCCCACTGTCATTAGGGCCGCTCCAACATCCGCTGCCTACCTTATAATATCTTTTATAACCCCATCCATATACAGATTGAACAACCATGGAGACATGACACATCCCTGTTTCAATAAACATTAAATAGAGAAAGTCACACGCACTGCAGCCTTGGCCCCTGCATACATACTCTTTACGGACATTCAACAACCTCCCATTTCGTCCATATATTCTTAGTATTTTCCACATTCCTTGCCTATCAACCCTGTCATATGGATTCTCCAAATCCATGAAGGCTGCATACATGTTCTCTCCCTCCTCTAGAAACTTTTCCACTGAAGACCTCAAAATGAATATCTGATCCACACAACCTCTTCCCTTCCTAAAATCACCTTGTTCGTCTCCAGCTAATTCCTCTGTTATTTTCCTTAACTCAGTTAATAGGCATCCTACCATATACTTTTCCTAATACAATAAGAAGACAAATTCCAATATGATTACAACACACTTATTTTTCATCCTTTCCTTGGTATGGGCGAATAATTATTCCTGACTTCAATTCTCCGAGACTCTGCCTTCCTCCCAGGCCAATCTACAAATCATCCACATAAATTCTAATACCATCTCTCCCCAGTGTTTAGGATTTCACCACACACTCCATCAATTCCTGGTGTTTTCCCCGTGTTGACTTTCTTCATTACTTCCACTACTTCCATCCTACTGGTTTCTTACTCTCTTCCCACCCCCCTCCTTCTCCCAGCGATTCTTCAGCCACTTATACTCTCATCACTTTCATTCTCTATGTTCAATAATTCCATAAAGTGTTCTCTTCATCTGCTCACTTTTCTCCCTTCTCCACCGGAATATGCCCTTTTATCTTTCACTCCCCGACTTACTTCTTTATCACCCTGGCTGTAATTCTGCCTTATGTCTCATTAAATAAAACTGGCTGTAATTCTGCCTTATGTCTCAACTATTATAACTGGCTATTATTCTGTTTTATGTCTCAAGTATTATAACTGGCGGTAATTCTGCCTCATGTCTCATATAATTTGCTGTAATTCTGCACTATGTATCATACTGTATAACTGATTGTAATTCTGCCTTCTGTCTCATCTATAAAAACTGGATGATACTTTGCCTTATGTCACATCTAATATAACTGGCTGTATTTCTGCCGTATGTCTCACCTAATATTACTGGCTGCAATTCTCCCTTATATCTCATCTGGATGCTTTCTGTCAGAGATGCGTCTCGTCTCCTCCTCTCTTCATTCTTTCCCTTCCTCTCACTCCATCTCCCTTGTACTGAATTTCTGTCAAGCGCTGATCTTATCTTCCGGCCTTTTAACGTAATGTGATTGCTTCTTATTACTTTTTAAGTCTCTCTCTCTCTCTCTCTCTCTCTCTCTCTGCTTCAGTTCTAACGCAGATCGTATATGGTCTACTCTGTAGCCTTCTCGCTCTCTTCTCTTTTTTTATTTCTTCTCCTTGTCCTGCCTCCCTGCCTTCACTCTCTTCTTTCTTCGCTTCTCTCACTCCCTCTCCCTCTCTCCCATTTTCACTTCCCGTTCGTGCCAGTTGTTTTCTTTCATTCCCTAGTCTCCCCATCGCCTCGTGTCACATTCTAAATTACATCCATCCAGGTTGTGCCCTTTATCATTGACTCCTCCACCTCCCGAGAATTTTGATCAATTAAAAGGACAACCAAGGGCTTTAATCGAGTGCTCATAGGAGTGACAGTGTAACTGTTAACGTATGAGTGTAAAACAGTGATTGTCAGAGTGAATGAGAGTGATTGTTCGAAAATCTGAATAAAATACTGTGACTGCAAAAGAAAGAGCAGTAAATGAGAGCCTGAGTAACAGCAAGAGAAAGCCACCATAAGAAAGTGTGAAAGGAAAAGTGAAAGTGTTGATGATAGACACAGCGAAAAGAGGATGTAAGCCGTGTGTGTGTGTGTGTGTGTGTGTGTGTGTGTGTGTGTGTGTGTGTGTGTGTGTGTGTGTGTGTGTGTGTGTGTGTGTTGCTCATATATATAAATAAATAAATAAATAAATAAGGACACTGCAGCCTTAGCACCCTCATTCATAATCTTCACGGACAATCAACAACTTCCCATTTACTCCATATATTCTTAATACTTTCCACAAGCCTTGTCTATCCACCTTGTCACATGCTTTCTCCAGATTCATCAAGGCAGCATACAGCATCTTTCCTTCTCTAGAAACTTTTCCACTAAATATCTAAGAAATGAATCTCTGATCGACACAACCTCTTCCCTTCCTAAAACCTCCCTGTTCGTCTCCAACTAATTCCTCTGTTATTTCCCTAACTCTGTCAATAAGTATACTACCGTACACTTTTCCCATGACTCTAAGAAGACAAATGCCCCTGTGATTACCACACCCTTTTCCTTTCGTTCAGGAGAATAATTATACCTGACTTCCAATCTTTCCAGGACTCTGCTTTCCTCCCAGGCCAATTTGCACATCTTCCACATCCATTCTAATACTATTTCTCCCCTATGCTTCAGCATTTCACCACACATTCCATCAATTCCTGGTGTTTTGCCCATTTTGATTTTCTTCATTGCTTCCACAACTTCCATCCTACTAATTCTCTCGTCTCACATCGCTCCATCTCCCAGCCATTCTCCAGCCACTTATACTCACATTACTTTCATTCTCAATGTTCAACAATTCCTTGAAGTGTTCTCTCCATCTGCTCACTTTTTCTCCCTTCTCCAGTATTAATCTACAATTGTTATGTTTTACTCCCCGACTAACTTCTTTGACACCCTGTTCAACTCTCTTTACCTATTTCTGGAACACTTCCTTACATTCCCTCCACTTTACAAATTCCTTCCAAATTCCTCAACTCTCTTCTTATTCTCTCTTACCAATCTTTTCACCTCTCTCTTCCTCTCTACATATAACTCTCTCTTCCGTCTGTCAACTTCTTCCACGCCCTTGTTTCTCATCCACTCACTATGTGCTTTCTTCTTTTGTGTCACAACCTGTCTCACCTCTTCGTTCCACCATGCTGTTCCCTGCACCCTCTTTCGTCTTCTCTTTACCCCACACACCACCTGACATGCTGCACAGATTTCTTCTGCGAAATATCTTGCACACACCTTCCACATCCCCCATCTGCTCCAATCCATATTTACCCAATTGCACCTCCACTTCTCTCTTATATTTTGCCTTTTTCCATCCTCATGTAACCTTTCCACCTTCCTTCTATGAACTACTTCCTCCTGTTCTCCCCTTCTTCTATCTCTCCATTTCATTTGGATCATGATTCTCACCACCACCAAGTGGTGGTCAGAAAGTCCACTCCCCCAGCCTCTATATGCTCTCGCATCTATGACACACCTTCTCATCCTATCATCCACACACACATAATCAACCATTGCCTTCCGTTCATTCAGTTCACCACCCACCCTTTTCATCACTCGCCACATATACCTATGCATCATTTTGTGCCTGAAGAGGGTATTGGCTACCACCAACCCACTCCTAGCACAAATAGCCGCAAAGCACTGCCATTCTCATCCATCTCTGCAGGCACACCCCACTCACCAACTACTCCATCCACCTTCACATTCCCTACTTTTCCATTCATATCTCCAATCAAAAACACTCTCTCATTCCATTCAAACTTTTCCATGTATGTTTCCATATTTGTCCAGAACTCCTTTCTCACTCTGCTTGCACGATCTTGCATGACGCATACACGCACGCAATCGCCCACATTCGTAGTCCAACCTTCAATCTTACCCACACAATCCTTGGGCCAACTGATCCATACTCTCATATATTCTACTTCCATCTGTTGCTCACAACAATACACACTTCTTTTGCCCTCTCATTCTTACGTACTCACCCACATATACCCCATCCATACTCCCATTCTCTCACACTGTCACATCTCCATTTAATTTCAGTTAATCCACGTACATCCACTTTTGCACCCTCAAGCACCTGGGCAATCTCTCTCTCTCTTTCACTCTCAGCATTTACACCTCACTTACATTTCGTGTCGCAATCCCTGAACCATATCCTTTTGTCAATGGCCCTAGTCTTCTTGTTCATATTTTTACTGTAGTTAGTTGTTTTTCTGTGGAGGGGCACTTAACCCTCTGCCAACCCACTTGTCATGTAGGGAACACGTGTTGGTTGGTTATAAGGTTACCACACCACCACCGTAAATGATTTCCTGGTTTACAGGAAGTCATTTGGCTCTACCACTCAGTGTCGAGCTACCCTAAAAACACGAGCAGCACTGACACTAAGTGGGTGGATGATGGGAGCCCCCACCTACCACTAAGAGAGTCTAGTGACTTAAACTGAAAAGCCAATAGCATACTAATAATATGCAGTCAAATTATGTTATGTTTTCTAACATTTACATAATAGTAGATCTTATAAATATAAAATTAGGCCATACTTAACAACTTATATATATTAAACTAGGATAAGTAAAAAGCACATTGCCTTACTAGCGATAAATGTGCTTTACACGACAGTCTTGACAGCATATTATCACCTTAACACTGTCCTATAGTTCCGAGTAACACTGTGTAACAAAGAAATTTGTTTTATTCATTTTTTTTTTTGTCCTCTTATACTCAGTTTTCCCATGCTGATTCCAATGGTGTATGATTTGTTCTGTCTGTCTCTACGTTTTGTCTAACATTGGTAGCAACTGTTTATTTCCAGTCTTGATACTGCACGCAGATAAAATGGCTGACGTACTGCTTACCACGTCTTACACACACACACACACACACACACACACACACACAAACCATCTGCCTCCATGCAGATGTGGCTGCGCAATATGACTATTATTGTGTCATGCAATGCAGACTGAGTTCATTTGATGAGCTGGTTTCACGTTTGCTAGATTTGGCTGATCGTCGTGTTTTTGAGCTGTTCCTATAGGTGTTTCTATTGATGAAAATGACATCATAAGTTCTTGCAAGCTGTAAGCAGATACATTTTGTTATGACTGTGGAGAATATATTAGCCTAAAGATGATCTAACACAAAATTAACCTTGATATCAAATTTGCTCATGCATACAAAGCATATTTTGGCTTGGCAAAGGGCGAAAAAGATAAGGGTTGGGCTCCACACTACACTTGTGGTAGCTGTCGCCTACGCTTGAAGCTTGGCTACGAGGAGCTAAACAGAAGATGCCTTTCGCATTTCCGAGAGTGTGGCGAGAGCCTTTGAATCACCACGACGATTGTTATTTTTGCATGCTTGATGGAAGTGGTGTGAAGAGCATTAAGGAGACACTCCACACTTTCCCAGTCAGCAAGAACTGGATGACTTGGTCCGGGATTTAGGACTCACCAAGTCCAATGCTGAGCTGCTGGCATCACGTGTAAGTGAAAGGAACTTGTTAGATTTCAATTGCTAGATGAGTTATAGGAATCGCCATGGCAAGTTTGCATCCTTCTTCAAATTTTGTGATGACACCTCATTGTGTTACTGTTTTGATGTTAAGGGTTTGTTCCAAGTCATGGGAGTGGATTACAAAGGCTCAGAATGGTGACTCTTCATAGACAGTTCCCTGAAGAGCCTAAAAGCTGCCATTTTGCATAACAGTAACAAACTCCCATCAATTCCAGTTGCACATTCTGTGGAAGTGAAAGGCTATGAAAATGTGAAGATTTGTCTGACAGAGATCAAGTACTCAAATCACAATTGGGAGGTTTGTGGGGTATTCAAAATGATTTCATTCCTACTTTGAATGCAAGCCAGTTATTTGAAGTATTCATATATTTTATGCTTGTTGGACAGCCAGAGCGATGCAGAACATTTTGTCAGGAAAGATGGCCTCTCAGAGAGAGCCTCACACCAGACTCGTGCAGCGTTCTGAGAGCTCCACTGATCTCCAGAGAGAAGGTATTGTTACTGCAGCTATACATAAAACTTGGTCTTGTGAAACAATTTGTGAACGCCATCGACAAGGATGGCGGTGCATTTCTGCATATCCTATCAATGTTTCCCAAGTTGAGCATGGCAAAGGTGATGGCTAGCATATTCACCGGGCTGCAGGTCCAAAGAATGCTTTCAAGTTCTGAACTCCAGGGTAAAATGACCGATGATGAAGAGCGAGACCAGATTCCATACAGCTCGTCGATGACCTGATCAGTGCATTCCACCAGCTTGGGTGCAGAATGTCAATCAAATTGCACTGTCTGCATTCCCACTTTGATTTCTTCAAAAGCAGTTTGGGTGCAGTCAACGAGAAGCATGGCGAACAGTTCCACAAGGACATTCTACTGATGGAAGCCAGATACTGAGGCAGCTAGAATGAGGCGATGATGGGCGATTACATTTGGGGATTGTTGCACGAATGTCATCACAGCTACAGAAGAAATTCAAGATGAAAAGTGCATCTCTTGATGCTGTGTCCCTTGCATTCCTGGTGATGTTACTGTTTGCACATTTTCTAGTTATATTCATAATATACACCCGGAAATATATAAATTCTTTGACAGTCTCAACATTCTCGAAATGGTAAAAAGTTGCAGTTCCTGTCCTTGTATGATAGATATGTTGTTGCACAATTCCTGTAACTCTAGATTTACACAAAAACAAATAGCAAATTCGGAATCTACGCATTGACATTGAGCAGAATAGTGTAAAAATCAACATAAACAAGAAAATTGGTTTTCGTTTGTTACACATTGAAATGCCTGTGGGCTTTCCCCAAAAGCGGCAACTATGGTAATTTCGAGCTGCTGATTGAGAGGCCCTCAGGCAGTACTTGTTTGATAATCCCTGGAATAATTACTGCTTCCATGGCCGAGAGGCAACTGGGTGTGTGCCTTGAACATTATGGAAGTTATTCTCTCGGGCATGGAAGCATGCATAATTTTCTACTATCCTGAGACTAATAATAAAAAAAAAAAATCCCTTGGTTTTATCACATTTGTCCTAATGTTGTCCACAACAATGAGAAGGCCTACAAAAAATATCATACCCAACCCACCCCTGAATCTAATCTCTTTTATGTCTCTGCCCGGATTCGTACTAAATCCCTTCTTTGCTAAAAACAATTTCTTTCATACAAATGCTCTAAACCCTCCAACTCAAAATCTTCCTCTTCTTCTGGCACCTTGCCAAAAACCTTTCTAACAACTTTACCTCATCCTCCTTCACTCCTCTTTTTCCACTCTGATGGCTCTGTAGCTATTTTTCTACTGATAAAGCAGAACTCTGCACAGGCTCTCTCCTCCTTTTCCACCTTAAACGATTCTGGTGCTGTTCCTTCATCGTTTCTCCTCTCTGACTTCCTCATGGTTGACATTAAAATTTCTTCAGTTGATGTATTTTCCGCCATCACTGGCCTCAATACTAACAAGGTATTTGGGCCTGATGGGGTCCCTCCTGTCGTCCTCAAGAACTGTGCTCCTGTTCTTACACCCTGCCTAGATAAACACTTTTGCCTTTGTCTGTCAACTTGTACCTTTCCCTCCTGCTGGAAGTTTGCTCTTATTCAGCTTGTCCCAAAGAAAGGTGACCATTCTCAGCCCTCTGACTATCACCCAATTGCTTTAAAAATCTGTATTTCAAAAGTTTTTGAACTTATTTTTAACAAAAAAATAAAGCACCTTTCCCAGCACAACTTTCTTTTGGATAGTCAGAATGGGTTTCACCAGGGATGCTCCACTGGAGATCTTCTCACCTACCATTCAGACTCCTAGTCATTCTCCTTTCGGGACTTTGGCGAAAGCTTTGCCATTGCGTTTCACATCTCAAAGGCTTTCGATCGAGTTTGGCATAAACCTTTAATTTCCAAATTCTCCTCTTACAGTTTCTCTCCTTCTATCTTTGCCTTCATCTCTAGCTTCCTTTCTGGTCATTCTACAGCTGCTGTTGTAGACGGCCACCGTTCTTCTAGGGTTGTCAGTAGTAGTGTTCCTCAGGGCTCTGTCCTATCATCAACTCTCTTCTTTTTACTCATCAGTGACCTTCAAAGCTGTAGCCTACATCTAACCCTATCCACTCATATGCTAATGACTCCACCCTTCACCTTTCCATCACTTCCTGCAGCGTCCATATCAGCAGTTACTTCAACAAACAAGGGATGAGCCTATGGCACACGTAATGTCTGATTTGGCTCATATCTTTGATTGGGGTAAAAGTAATCTTATTTTCAATACATCAAAACTCAGTTCTTATATCTTTCAACCCAACATAATCTTCCACAGGAGGATCCTCTAATTTCTAACATTATCCAACTCGATCCTGCATCATCTTTAAGCGTACTTGGAGTTTCATACTGTAGGGATTCATCTTGGAAAGATCATCAATTTACCTCTCCTATAAAATCTGTTTCCAAGAGATCAGGTGTTCTGAGCAGACTTCGTGCCTTTTTTACCCCTGTACAGCTGTCGACTTTCTACTCGGGTTTAATTGATGCTGCATAGAGTACAACTCTCATGTGTAGGGAGGCTCCCCACTTACAGCTCTTAAGAAGAAGGTGAAGTCAAAGGCCTTTTCATCTTATTAACTCTCCTCCTCTTACTGACTCACTTCAACCTTTGTCTCTTTGCCACACTGTTACATCATTATCTGTTATAAATCGCTACTTCAATGGTAACTGCTCCTCTGAACTGTCTGTTTGCATCCCTCCAGTACTAAGCCGGGCGCTTAGCTTCCCGTCTATCAACAAACTCTCATCCCTATTCTGTCCAGGTCTCTAATGCAAGAGTTAACCATTACTCCTTCATGTCCACAGCAGGTCAACTCTGGACCTGTCTCCCTCTGTCAGTATTTCTTACTGCCTATGATCTCCAATCGTTCAAACGAAATTTGTCCAGGTCTCTTGAAGTGAATGGATCTTGAATTTGGCTCTCTGTTATCTTGTTACCCTCTTTCCCGCCTCGGAGGGGCTCGAGGACAGGTATTGTTTTCCGTCGATTTGTTTGTTTGTCTGTCTGTTAACAATTTTATGCAAACTTCTGGTGCGATTTTGATTAAAATACAAGGATGATGGGCTATGACATTCTGATCACTTGATAAATTTCTGGGCCAAATTAGGCCAAGGCCCAGGCTGTAGGCCCCCCAAAATGTAAAAAGGAGGGACGGGTAAAATCGTTTTGTCGCCATAGCCTAATTCCTTTGAAATTCGTCATATCGACATGAAACCAAAACCTAAAGGTGAATCTTTCACATCTGCATCTTACAACATGCCTCAGTACATCAGCAGGGTCATCCTCCAGTTAGCAGTAGGGAGGTCAATTTCAGGTGGGTCGGCCCTAAAATTTCAAAAGGACATGAAATCGTCAATTTTCACCCGATTTACTCCAATTTGATATGCGACATCTTTGACTAGATATCCTGTTGTATTCATACGTCAGCACTACAATGACTGCCGGGAACGGGTTTGCTGTGCCTTGGCACCGCTTCTTGTTTTTGCTTTTTCTCGGAGGGAACAATCTTGCGCACTCACATTCTCCATTTCCTCACACACACACACACACACACACACACACACACACACACACACACACACACACACACACACACACACACACGCATACTACCGGCTCCTCCTTTTACATTCCCCTTTTACTCATGTCTAGTGTTTCTCCTTCAATTCTTCCTTCTCTCTCACCTACCAATTTATTTCTGACTTTCCCCTTCGTTACCTTCTCTTTCATCTATTGCATTTATTATTCCACTTTTAGTGTGCTGTTGATCATCTCCCGCTCCCTCCCCCTTCTCTCTCTCTCTCTCTCTCTCTCTCTCTCTCTCTCTCTCTCTCTCTCTCTCTCAGGCGAAAGATCTGCCATCCAATATCCTTGAAAATATCCACTCCAGTAAATGGAAGGCGGCAAAAAACTTCCCGGTACACCAAGCTCACACACACACACACACACACACACACACACACACACACACACACACACATTCAGCCATTTAATACAAATCTTTTCAAATACTGGCAAAGCAGAGACCAATTTACAGTACATTAGATCCTCCGCCAGTCTCTTATTGCCAGGAACCGTGCGACAGTTACAACTTTGTTTCCCCATTTTTTCTTTTTCTCAAATATAAAATAACAAAGTAGCACAACAAATTTAAAAAACGAGGCCATGGGCAAAAAGACAATCAACATCTCACATCAATTACAACACAATTTTTTAGTATCGATATTTAGCAGCACCAAATTTTTGGACATCTTTATAATCAGCTTTTATGTAATACATTTATTTATTTATTTATTTATATACAGTATTTATGTATTTACTCACTGATCATACCCTGTTTATTCCTACTTGGCCCAGATTTTTGTTCTTTTGCAGTTTATTTCACGAATCACTAAGGCAGGAAAAGAGAAAGCAATAGTTCTTAATCCTCTCCGTAGCACCCATTCCTGACTAGCATCATATTCTAGTGTTAATCTATTGTTAGAGGTCAATATTGAAGAGGGAGATGGTAACTTTATGCCAATTTCACTTAAAAATAGCATCATAATATCCTGTACGAATTCATATATTTATTGCTCTAATTATTTCTGCTTAACAAACATCGGTAACATTATTCCTAATTTTCCCATTTCATTTGTACTTATAAGAATATCCTTAACTTGGCTCAATAAGTCGAATGGATTTACAATCTGAAAATGGTCTGGTTAAAACTTTTAGTTATTTTCTCTGTGTTCAAAATTCCTTTCATTACCTCGTTATCGTCTATTTTCATTTACGGGCAACACCATCCCCTCCAGCATCTAACAAGCACAGCAAAATTGTGCTGTCCAATTTAAATAATATATATAACCCTTGCTCGTGTTTTCCTTTAGAATGCGTGACTCTCTCTGAGGTAAGTCTTTCACACTACCGGGCATTGCTCCACTTCCATTACAGTACTTATTTTCCTACTTGATGTCTGGTAACCTTCATCGCTGATGCTGCGAATATTCCATTTGACAGAAGCAATGACTGTTTCATGACAGATTCAAATATTCCTGTTAGGAGTTCCAAGATTGCACTGATGTTTTCCAGTGAGATGTAATGGCATGTGTGTTGACATTCTTGGATATTTTAATGTTTACGTCAGTGATGATGAAAAAATTACGGAAGAGACAGTTCACTTAGTCAGTCATCAGTGCTTCCTAATTTCACCAATTGATGTGTTACTGTTTCAAGGACGATAGTAGTGAATGCCTATTTAATTCATGTCTAAAGTGATATTATTATTATTATTATTATTATTATTATTATTATTATTATTATTATTACGATTAAGTTAGTAAATTTTCCCAAAAAAACTTTTTGTGAAGCAATACGGGCGGGTTAATGAAGCATTACTATTATAAGGGCAACAATAACGAGCAACAGTATAATTAATAAGTAGAACAGGTTTCTTAACCTGGGGTGCTAGCACCCCCAGGGGGGGGGGCTGAAGTCAATTTTAGGGGGTGCTGGAAAATGCAACATATACTGGTTTTGCTTAGTATTGGCATCGTTGATATTTTGTTTTTGGAGAATGTATAAAATAGATTGTCATGGAGTACTTCACTTTATCCTTGTAGTAGTGTAGTAACTGTAGCAGTGTAGCAACTGTAGTCCCAGTAACCACATGTAAGGGGGTGCTGGACTGTGCGGCCTTACTGCAGGGGGTGTTAAGGTCGGAAAAGGTTAAAAACGCTGACATAGAGGCTGTCATGAAAGTTTTGACTTAAATGTATTTCATTAACGTACTTTAACCATAATACAAAAATAAGACAAAGTAATTGTTGTACTTATATTTGATATCTTGAAACATGTTAATAAATACGATACTTAGAAAAAGCTGGTGGAAAAAAATGGTGAATCGTATCCAACAGAAGAATTTTTTCATATTTTTTTTCTGCTTAATTACGTATGGATTATGATTCATTAATTATTCTTGGGAACACAGTGTGGACAAAATCTGTATATTCGAAGAGCAGGTAAAGTACTGGTTTTGTGTGTTTTGGTGTAAAATAGTTTACTGTTATACAAAAGACTACTGCAGAATTACACCACATTGCATTACAGAAAGTTCAATATATTAAGGAAAAATAATGACTGACTCTCTCTCTCTCTCTCTCTCTCTCTCTCTCTCTCTCTTCATTTAATGATTCTGCTTCCTACCTTTACCGGTTGTCCATCCTTTTCCGTTCATTCACTTTGTCTTTCCCTTCCCCCCTTTTCGTACCTCCTCTTCTATTTTTCTTCCTTCTTTCTTTCCCTTCATTGCCTTTCGTAGATTGCTTCTCTTTCACCTCCTCTGCTTCTATTTCTCACGTTATCTCTTCCTCACGTTATCTCTTCCTCTTCTCCTTCCTCCTCCCCTCTTCCTCTCATCTATCCCTCTATCCACAATCAAGCATCTTAAAAGCCTCTTCTTGTCCAGGTTTCCCTTTTTCTCATTTTTCACCTTCCTATATTAATCTCCCCCCCCCCTCTCTCTCTCTCTCTCTTTTACTGACCACAAAGAATTTCATTCTTCCTCCTCCTCTTCCTCCTCCTCAACGTCTTCTTCTTCTTCCTTCTTCTCCTCCTGTAGTATGATTATTACTTCCACCAAGGAAATTGGAGGAGGTTATGTATTCACCTATGTTTGTCCGCCTGTGTCTGTCCGGCTGTCTGTCTGTCTGCTTGTTCAGAGAATATCTTCAAAAGTTCTCAATGCATTTAATTGAAGTATGTGGAAGGATGAGGCATGGCAGAAGGAAGAAATGATCAGATTTTGGGGCGGATCCTAATCCAGAGGACCCGCATAATATCTCCATAATTTATGAATGAATTTCAGTGAAACTTTGTGGAACGGAGGGCCATGAAACAAGAAAGAATTGATTAAATTTTGGGGTGGATCTGGATCCTGATCCTCTTTAATGGTAATGGCATTGGCGGAGGTATGCGCTCCCTGAGTGCTTTCTAGTTGGTTAATTAGTTTGTAAAATCTCACCAGGTATCAACACGGTGTACATAAACTAATTATCATAATCTTACTTGCTCTTGTGGCCCTGTTCTGTTGTCCGAATGTTTAATATCAACACACACACACACACACACACACACACACACACACATCTTACAGTAACTTTGTAGCTTCTTGAAGTGTGTTTTATAGATCAGTTATACGTACATTAGACTCGTGGACGAGCGGTTGTTATACGTGAGTAGTTTTGTAAGTACATAATCTTCGTTCCCTTTTTGTCATGCAATGACAGGAGAGGTAAAGATTAGTATGGGACTATTTTTATTTCTCTTGGAAATATTAACAAAGTCTCTTACACACGAGTGAAGTATAAGTAGAGTCCCGTGAGCTAACCTCCCTGTCTAACTCTCTCTCTCTCTCTCTCCCTCTCTCTCGCCCGCCCATGTTGCTAGCCTCCTTCTCCCTACTACCTGTCGTTTCTAAGGCTAACCTCCTTCTGAGCTCTGCTTCCTAAATTCCTATTGTAGCAGGGGTCGTGTCACGTGGAATATACTGATGTGAAGCTTCTAGAAGCCGGTGTGTGTGCATATGTGTATGTGTGTGTATGATCATGAGGCGCTGTTCGTGTGCATATCAGCATTCCTCCAGTTAAGGGTGTGCAAGCTTGTTTACCTTTGCTCTCTGACACATTACCTATCTCATCCCCTGGCTTGATGCTTCTACCTGTCTACCTATTTATCTATTTACCATGCTATCTATTATGATTTGTATTCATAGTATGGAGTCCTGACATCGCTTGGCCGCGCCACTGGCGGTCCTCTGACAGTAATCATCATTGACATATGCTAATCTATTAGTACATAATATTGATTATAATATTGTATATATGCATATAATATTCATATTGATATTGTAATGGTTCAGTAATATTATTTGTTAACCCTAGATTGGTAATGTGGGGTCTCAGAGACCCCAGTCCCCGAAATTTAATTTTAAAAAATATGAGCATAAGGTCTGCAGATCTGTCCGTCTCATTACTTTCCTGCCTATTGATGCTCTTCATGGGGATGATGGGGTCATAGCTGTACCTGGCTCTGATTTTGCTCTGTAGAGCCATTGGGGTATGTTAGACCCCAGATTACCGTACCTATAATGTAACCTCAGTTGAGCCCTCTTGTGATTTTTTTATTTCAATTTGCTGTTTTTCTCCTTTTGTATACAGATGGTCCCAACATCGGTCTACTGCAGACCACCCAAGGAATCATGATATTACTTTTCAATTTTGCAAGATTTAATTTTAAAATTTTTATACCTAAAATTTAACCACTTTTGTATAAACTTTAGAAAATATATATTTTTTCGATTAAACTTTATTTTTTCTGGCCCTATTTACAGATAAGGGTTGAATTATTTGTGTATTGAAGCATTTTGAAATATCTCAAACGGAAATATTTTTTTCCGTGGGGTCTGTCAGACCCCACATTACCTAATATAGTAACAAAATCAAGATTACCTTAACAAGTTGTATATATAACTGAACAAATACAATATAGTTAAATTGGTTATTGTATGACATTTTGTAAGATGTGTATGTATAATAGACATACACATATAATTGTGCAATGGTAAAACTGCTAGGTCATTGCATTACATATGGAGTTGTCCCTTTAGTAATGTCTAATATTTTACCTAACTTGTATGATGATTCTGGTAATACAGAATTGTGGTAAAATTGTATGACTTGTTACATAATATTGTAGTAACATTGTAGTAACACATAATTGTAACATTGTATGAATTGCTACATAATATTGTAGTAACATTGTAGTAATACATAACTGTAACATTGTATGAATTGCTACATAATATTGTAGTAACATTGTGGTAATGCAGAATTGTAACATTGTATGAAATATTACATAATATTGTAGTAACATTGTGGTAATGCATAATTGTAACATTATATGAATTGTTACATAATATTGTAGTAATATTGTGGTAATGCATAATTGTAACATTGTATGAATTGTTACATAGTATTGGAGTAATATTGTGGTAATGCATAATTGTAACATTGTATGAATTGTTACATTTCGTTTGTAGTTACATAATTGTAGCAAGTGTAACACAATGCAATCGTTTGTCGTTACATAATTGTTACATAGTTTGTAGTTACATAATTGTTGCAAGTGTAACATAATGCAATCGTTTGTCGTTACATAATTGTTACATATTGTTTGTAGTTACATAATTGTAGCAAGTGTAACATAAAGCAATCGTTTGTCGTTACATATTTGTTACATATTGTTTGTAGTTACATAATTGTAGCAAGTGTAACATAATGCAATCGATTGTCGTTACATAATTGTAATAATTGCAGTCCTGACATCGAATCCGGTCATGCTGCGGTCGATGATACTGATGATGTGCCATGCCACTGGGTCGTGAAGACAACAATTTCCTTTTTGTTTCATTTATAGAAGGAGTTTATGTGGTATTTTGGCATTTGTAGTAACACTTACGCTTATTTTCATTTGTTTGTTATGTGATCTTACTGTATTTCTTTTTTTTTTCTTTGTATGTATTAATTTTCTATAGTTTGTTTTTCTTCGTTTGTCTACGCTTTCCAGTGTTGTTCGAGGTTGCATAATTGCTGCCTAATTCCCTTGGGACCCCTTTTTAAGGTTTAAGTTTATATTGCACAGATATTACTGAAAATGATATTATATAGCCCCATATTTCATTTTATATAAAAAAATATATACACTATATACAGTATTAACTATATACACTGACTTGTTGTTCACTTGTACCTATCGTGGGCAATATATGTGTCATCACTGTGGATATCTTTGTCTTCACTATTATGTGGAAGATGTTCATTCTTGCTAACGTCAGTTGTGTTGGCCATTTTTTCTAGTTTTCCTTGTAACTTAATTTATCTGTTTCCACTAGGTAGCTTTAATTAATAAATGTTTCATACAGTTCTTTTAATCGCTCACTGAGTAACTGTGATGGTATATTTTCTTTAATGCTTTGTAGATGTAATAACGTATAGTTGTATGTATGAAATACGTATTTTATTTAGGTATAAATGGTAACACTCGTTAGTAGGGAATAAATGCTATAATAAATGAATGAATATATACAGTGTACAATATTTTTCATTGAATTATGAAGATAATTGAATTAGGTATATGTATGTAAGTTGTAACTATACAGCACGTTTTATATGTTGGTGCAAAATGTGTTGTCTATCACTGTGTATTGTATAAATGAAGTAACTATGTAACTCACTAATTTTTACCGTGGTGGGAATGGTGTGAGTGTTGTGGCACGTGGTGATAGCGTTGCTCTTCACGGGTTGATTGACGTGTTGTGGGGTGTCAGACACACGTTGATAGGCGTGGCGTCGTCTCAGCAAACACGTATGGTGACGTCGACTTCCCACACTGGTAGCTGTGGTGAGTAAATGAGTAGCGATGTGTAACTTGAGTGAAGATAAGTGAGTAAGATGAGTTGTGAATATGGGCTTGGTATTTGCTTCGTCGTCTTGACCTCTTCACTCCTGCGTCAGCGGTGGTGGTTGGGGGACGGTAGCAGGGAGAGGAGGGTGAGGTCAGGTGGTTGTGAGTTGTCTCGCTCTTCGTTTGTTTGTTTTGTTTTTCTTTCTTGATGTCTTCTCAGTCCCTTTTTTTTTTTTTTCTTTTGATTTACTTGTTGTGGGATGAAGATTGTCGCTACTTGTAGGTGCATGTAGAAGATTATAGAGACGACTCATAGAGTTGTTACTTGTAGTTGATGGTAAATGGTTGTAGTTCGATTGTTCGTCGTAGAAATTGGAAGATTGATTGTATCAATATTTTGTTAAACTACTGGCAAGGCGCCGTGTGACCTCTTCACCTCTGCATCAGTGTGATGATAGGGGAGATGGAGAGGGGGTTGGAGAGAATACTGTCAGGAGCTGGTTGTGAGTTGTTGGTTGTAAGAGGTATAGTTTGTTTACAATCTTGATAATGTAGAAAACTGTACACTCGTAGACTCGTAGACTCGTAGGCTTGTAGACTCGTTGCCTTGTAGACTCGTAGGCTTATAGCTTGTATTTTGTAGGAATTCATGGTAGAACTGAAGCTAATCTTGGTTAGAGTCTCGTCCGCTTTTGTAGAAATTCACTGTAGATTCGTAGACGAGGTTGGTACGTTCACTGTCGCCATATCTTACAGTAACTTTGTAGCTTCTTGTAGTGTGTTTTGTAGATCAGTTATACATATATTAGACTCGCGGACGAGCGGTTGTTATACGTGAGTAGTTTTGTAAGTAGATAATCTTCATTCCCTCTTTGTCATGCAATGACAGGAGAGGTAAAGATTAGTATGGGACTATTTTTATTTCGCTTGGAAATATTAACAAAGTCTCTTACACACGAGTGAAGTATAAGTAGAGTCCCGTGAGCTAACCTCCCTGTCTAACTCTCTCTCTCTCTCTCTCTCTCTCTCTCTCTCTCTCTCTCTCTCTCTCTCTCTCTCTCTCTCTCTCTCTCTCTCTCTCCCATGTTGCTAGCCTCCTTCTCCCTACTACCTGTCGATTCTAAGGCTAACCTCCTTCTGAGCTCTGCTTCCTAAATTCCTATTGTAGCAGGGGTCGTGTCACGTGGAATATACTGATGTGAAGCTTCTAGAAGCCGGTGTGTGTGTATATGTGTATGTGTATGTATGGTCACGAGGCGCTGTTCATGTGCATATCAGCATTCCTCCAGTTAAGGGTGTGCAAGCTTGTTTACCTTTTGCTCGATTCTCGCTGACACACTGCCTATCTCATCCCCTGGCTTGATGCTTCTACCTGTCTATCTATTTATCTATTTATCATGCTATCTATTATGATTTGTATTTATAATATGGAGTCCTGACACACACACACACACACACACACACACACACACACACACACACTTATTCCACATTCACAAAGTTTCTGCCTCACAATTTCGTCGCCATTTCATTTGTTTGAAAAGTTGGTCTGTCACTCAGCTGTGTCGAATCGATCGTTTACCACGAGATACTTTCTTGGTCTGCTCACTTCAACCTTTACCAAGTGATTACAGACTCTAAATAAAGAAAACCTACCGTAGTTTCTGTGAACTGGACTGAAGGACTGAAAAAAATTAGCAGCTGTTTGTGTGTGTGTGTGTGTGTGTGTGTGTGTGTGTGTGTGTGTGTGTGTGTGTGTGTGTGTGTGTGTGTGTGTGTGTGTGTATGTGTGTGTGTTAACACAGCACCACTCAGTTTCGGTGCTGTGTGCTGTTTTTGTTACCAAAGCAGCGACTGTGGCTCATCAGAGTGTACCACGCATAAACAAACTTCAAAAGGAAATATCGTATACGTATAATATCTGTGTTACTAGAAAAGAAACGGAGGATATTTGACGCAAAAATGATATAATACAGCGAAAGACAGACTGACTAGATTAAAAAAAAAGACTATAGTTAAAAAAGTACTGTAGTAAAATAATATCATGGAACCCGTAATGTTCAGCGATAAACAAAAAGAATGCAGGTTAAAGGAAAATTAAGTAGCAATGAGAGAGTAGGCAGGTTAAGGTTAACACGGCAGCAACACGCTATGGCATG
>NC_136970.1:17663074-17718074 GCF_032717465.1 Coenobita brevimanus | reverse complement strand
TTCCGTCGTTTTTCTTCTCGGTCTTATTTCATTCTGAATCATCCCTATTAGTTTAGCGTAATATTTTAGTTAATTATTTTTCTTTCCTCATTCTCCACACAGTATTTTCATTTGTCTGGAACGTACTGTTTTTGCTGCTGATATTGTTATTGTTTCCCTTTTTAATATCCATTTGTCATTCCTTTAATCTCTTCCTTTTTTCCTCTGTCAACTTTGTGTAATACCAATTCTCTCATTCCCCTCCCCCCTTCTCTCTCTCTCTCTCTCTCTCTCTCTCTCTCTCTCTCTCTCTCTCTCTCTCTCTCTCTCTTCCGCTTTTTTCTATACTTTTTTCTCCTCCTTCCGTTAGCCTCTTCTTTACTCTGTCTTCCCTTTCATATCTCCATTTTCTCATTTTCCTTCTTCTTCACAGTCTGTCTTCCTCCCCTGTCCCATTACCTATTCCTCCTCCTTTTTCTTTTTTCTGTTTTCCTAGTTTTCCTTTATTTTTCACACAATTTCTCCAAGCCTTCGTTTTACTCTCTCACGCCTTCTTTCTCATAACGGCCAGAAAACTTATAATTATTGGAGAAATTCAGCCTTCATTTCTCCATAACTGAAACTTTCATACTGTGTGTGTGTGTGTGTGTGTGTGTGTGTGTGTGTGTGTGTGTGTGTGTGTGTGTGTGTGTGTGTGTGTCGCAGTGAACGTTTCTTCAAAAACACGTGTAAACAAACATAGACAGACACATACAGACACACAGGCAATAAAAATCTCGCTTTACCAGATACTGGCAGACACATACCCAATATAGCCACACCTTCCTAGTATACACACATACACTGACACAGTTGAAACACGCTTAGGTAAGCGTTCACAAATACATACACTACTGAGACACGCACTTTATAATACACAAAAACCAGACAGATTATGACGCATGTAACAGTCATACAGGGCAAGAGAGAGAAAGAGAGAGAGAGGCGATTAAGGGACGGAGGGAGGGAAGAGGAAATATGGAAGAAACAATGAGACTGGAAAGAAGGAGAACTAGAGAAAAACGGAGGAAGGGCAATGTTGATCCAAAAGAAAGGGAATGTGGGAAAGAAGGTTAAAGAGAAAGATAAGGAATGAAGGGGGGCAGAGAGGAAAAGGAGGGAGGAAAACAGACGTCGAGAAAAACGCAGGGGTAAACGTTATGGTAGAACGGAAGAAATGGAAGTAAGGAAAGAAGTCTGAGGAAGAAAAATGCTGACGGCTTATGGATGCGGATGGAGTGATGGCTTTTAATATAGAAAGCTGCTGCGTTTATTTAAAAGGAAAGTTGTTTTTCTTTAGACCCGTGGATGGATACTGTCTCTGTCGGTTTGTTGACCAATCTATTTAGCTAGCTGCGGGTATTTATCAGTCTGTCTGTATCCATCGCTCTACCTGTCTAGCTCAGATTACTTATTTGTAAAGAGAAGGAAAAGTAGTGTCCGGGGGAGGTAAATTGCTGGGTGGGTAAGGCTCATGACAGTCAGGGTAAAATAAAGGACTAAGCTGGTGAAGCAAGTTGCTGTCCGTGTGAACAAGGTCACTGTGAGGCTGAAATAAATTACTGGTTATGCAAGGTGTGAGAAGGATGGGTAAAAAAGCTAAGGGTGGAAAAACAATTATTCCTGACTGAGGTAAAAAGTAGAGAAAGCCTGAAAAGAATAAAAGTAATGGCGTGGCAGGAGTCATGTCAAGAATTATGTCCTGAGAAAGAAATTGTTACTCTCATACACCATCTCACATCCTAACATCAAACATACTCCGAGCCATCACCCCCACTTCACCCAACCCCGCTCCACCCCCATCTGACATACTCCAAGCCATTACTCGCACTCCACTCCACGCCACTCCACCCCACCCCACTCACTCAACCCCAACCCATTTACTCCATCCCCACCCCAGTCACTCCACCCCCATCTAACATACCATCAGCCATCATCCCCACCCCACCCCACTTCACTCCACTCCCATCTGACAAAGTCCCTGCCATCACCCACACTTCACTCCACTCCACTCCACTCCACCTCACCCCACCCAATACAGTACAGTATACAGTAACCATCCACCAGGTCTCTCTCTCTCTCTCTCTCTCTCTCTCCACCCACAAAACATTCTCCCAGCCATAACTCCACTTCAGCCCACCACTCCCGCCTCATTCTCCCACACTCACCAACTCTCGTCTTAGCCTCCTGGATGATCCAGCTGAATGTTTCTCTTTTCTAATTCCCGACAAGTACTGAATCTCTCTCTCTCTCTCTCTCCACACAGACACACATACACACACACACACACACACACACACACACACACACACACACACACACACAAACGTTATATAACACTAGAACAATATTCAGTCCCTCCGCCAATCCCTCAACACCCAGACTTTCCCGCCAATATTCCAGCAGATACGATTTTTTTTTTTTTTTTTAACCAATGTTTTCTTTACCTCCAAGTTCCGTTAACACACACACACACACACACACACACACACACACACACACACACACACACAGAAACTTACTGATCCATTCATTATTACTAGTCTAATATATTATCGCTATTACAGCCTGTGGTTGGTGTGGAAAGCAATGTGGATTGGTTGAACTGGTAGTGAGAGAGAGAGAGAGAGAGAGAGAGCACTCATATTAAATGCAACCGATGTGTTACCTGAAACTGCCAAATACACACTGGTACAGGCACACCTTGGGAAAAGTACACTGAAAAGTAACATACCTGATAACTTGTAAAGGCAGTTGGATTGACCTGGGTAATAAATCCTGAAAAAAGAGGAAGGGATATACACAGCTGGACTGCCAGCTATTTTTTTTCTTTTTTTTTTTTTTTGCAGCTAACTCTGCTCTAATTTTCACAAGCCAATGTCTATTCAACATGGTTATTATTTACCAACCTGGGTATATAAGGGTCGAGTTCCTGAGTTCATTTGGGCACAAAGACCACCTGGATATTGACTCCTTTATAATTTAATACCAATTCTTGATATCTGATTAGATCCTTTCAGGCAATAATTAACATTATTTTATAATTATTCCAATGACTTCTGAGCATTATAACTTGTACCTGATGGACGGGAGGTATACTGTGTGTGTATGTGTGTGTGTGAGAGAGAGAGAGAGAGAGAGAGAGAGAGAGAGAGAGAGAGATGGAGTAGACTGTGGCACCAGTAGAATAGGGCGGTATTCCCAAGTGGATGGAAAGCTGATGACAGGGAGCTGGAGCTCCCTTATCATCAACCCTCGGAAGTAGCTTCTGGCCGTTCCCCTTTGCCGAACTATTTCAGTATTTCAGTAAAACAAAGAATAGGCCAGCATATTCTCCAGTACAATTTTCTCTAAATGTTATCACCAAACTAAATGCACATTACACACTACACTTCCTACTCAAAATTCATCAAAAAATGGCATCATATCACTGAGCCTAGGAATCTCCAGGGAGGGGGGGGATGTATCATCCAAGCCCCCACCATCCGCTCTTCTCCCCGTGACGACCATGCGAGATGCCTGGAACAACTGTCTGACTCACTTCTTCATTTCTGCAACATTTGCAGCCTCTCCTAAAACTTTCTTTCTCTTGAACACCATCTCTCGTCCTCTAAAATGTACTTTTTTTTTCCTTAGTGAATCTCAACTAATTGTGGTGACTGGTAACAAACCCTTCTCTGTATCTTCCTACTTTCTCTAAGCTTGAGGTGGATGTTGTGTTTCTGAACTTGAATCTTCTGAATTGTCTGCTCTCAGGTTTCGGCTATTCTGTCATTCTTTTACTAAATATATCTATTGACTTATCTCTTAAGTCTATTGATGTGAAAGCTTTTTTGACTACCTTTCTTCTAAGATGAAACACATCCTACCAATTTCAGCTTTCACTAAAATCTCGTTTCAAGATGATTTCAATGTTCACCACCACATTTGGCTGTCCTCTCCTTTCATTGATCCACCTGGTGAACAAGCCTACATCTTTTCTATCCTTCATGACCTAGACCAGCTTGTACAGCACCCTACCATATCCCTGACTGCCCAGGAGAGAGTTGCAACCAAGGGTTGCAGCACGGTACTGTACGGAAAATTGATCGTAATTCCGATAGTTTAATAATACCGTAGCATAATTTCGTACCAAATCAGAAGAACCGTACCGTACTGGTACGATAAAATCAAACCTCGTACTGTAATTTCGTACCTAATTTCGTACCTCTGCCATTTCGCATCTGTGAAAATGAATCGATAATACAAATTATCTTTGCAATTCCTCGTCCAGTTTCAATACTCATTTATTATATTTGTGTTTTTTGCTGTTAGTGGAAATTGCTGTAAATATATATATATATATATATATATATATATATATATATATATATATATATATATATATATATATATATATATATATATATATATATATATATATTGTGTGTGTGTGTGTGTTGTTACAGTAAGATCTGTTGTGTTGCAACTTGCAACACAACAGACGTCTTCCTTATAACTAATCTTTCTGCTTATTCTGTTAATCTTTCCTCTCCACTGGGCTCCTCTGATTACCACCTTATCACCTTAACCTGTCCTATCGCACCAGTAAGGCTTGTGGACCCTCTCAAGAAGCGGCGACTGTGGCACTTACGAGTTACTGATTGGGAGGCCCTTTGGTACTACTTCTTTGATTTTCCATGGAATGATAATTGCTTCCATGTCCATGAGCAATCTGTGTGCTTTTAGCACTACAGACATTATTCTCTCAGGCATGGAAGCGTACCTGTACATTCCTTTCTCATATCATGTGACAAATGGAATAAAAATTTGGTTTAATCATGCTTGTTCTAACACTGTCCACAACAAGCAGAGGGCCAACCAAAGGTTCTGAAGTCAACCCATTCCTGAATCTCATCTCTTCTATGTTTCTGTCCAGAATCCTCCCAAGTCTGTTCTTTGCTCTGCAAAAAGTATTTAAACTAAATCTTCTGAACTCTCCAACTCGAATTCTTCCCACTCCTTTCAGCATCTTCCCAACAACCTTTCTAACAACTTTGCCTCGTCATCCTCTCCTTCTTTTTCCACTCTGATGGCTCAGTAGCTATTTCTTCTAATGATAAAGCAGAACTCTTTGCTCAGACTTTCTCCAGTTCCACCTTAAACGATAATGATGCTGTTCCTTCATCTCCTCCCCCTTCAAACTTCCTCAGGGCTGCCATTAAAATTTCTTCAGTTGATGTATTTCTCCAATCATTGGCCTCAATACTAACAAGGCATTTGGACCTGATGCGGTCTCTCTTGTTGTCTTCAAGAACTGAGCTTCTGTGCCTACATCCTGCCTAGGCAAACTCTTTCACCTGTTTCTGTCAACTTGTCCCTTTTACCGGAAGTTTTCTTTCGTTCACCTTGTCCCAAAGAAAGATGACCATTCCCAGTCCTCTAACTATCTCCCAACAGCTTTAACATCCTGTACTTCATATTTTTTTTTTTAGTCTATTCTTAAAGAAAAAAAAATAAAGTACTCTTCCTATCACAAGCTTCTTTCCAATCGTATTCATGGGTTCCACCAGGGATGCTCTACTGGCGATCTTCTCACCTACCTTTCAGACCCCCGGTCATCGTCCTTTCTGTACCTTTGAGAAGGTTTTGTCATTGCACGTGACATCTCAAAGCCTTTCGATCGAAGCTGGCATAAATCTTTAATTACCAAACTGCCCTCTTACGGTTTCTACCTTTCAATCTGTGCCTCCATCTCTACTGTCTTTTCTGGTCATTCTATAGCACAGGGGTCGGGAACGTTTCTCCTATTATGGGCCATTAGGATATCTTTAACATCATTCGTGGGCCATACAAAATTATCAACTTAAAATCAGCTTGAGATCAGTACATTATATATATATATATATATATATATATATATATATATATATATATATATATATATATATATATATATATATATATATATATATATATATATATATATATATATTCGTTCATAAGTTTGGGAAATTGCATTTATGAATTTTTATGAATTGCCTCGCGGGCCATATCAAATGGTCTTGCAGGCCTCATATGGCACGGAGGCCGGATGTTCACCACCCCTGCTATAGCAGCTGTTGTAGACGGCCACCGTTTTCCTAGAGCTATCAATAGTGGCGTTCCTCATGGCTCTGTCCTATCACCAATTCTATTCCTTCTATTCATCAGTCACCTTCTAAACTGTACATCTAACCCTGTCCACTCATGTGCTGATGACACCACCCTTTACCTCCTCATTCGCTTCCCGCTCCGTCCATCTCAGCAACTATTTCAACAAACAAGGGATGATGCTATGGCACACTTAATGTTTGACTTGGTTGATATCTCTGATTGGGGTAAAAGTTATCTGATTGTTTTTAACCGAAAACTCACTTCTTATATCTTTCAAATCGAGAAAATCGTCCACTGGAGTATCCTCTAATTTTTAACAATATACAACTCACGCCTGCATCTTCTCTAAATAATACCTGGGGTTTTATTCTCTCGGATTTTATCTTGGAAAGATCATATTACCTCTCTTGTAAAATCTGCTTCCAAGAGACCAGGTGTACTAAGCTGACTTCATACGTTCTGTTTTGCCCCTGGACAGTTGTTGGGATTATACACGGGTTTTATTCGCCCTTGTTTAGAGTACAACTCTCATGTGTGGAGAGACGCCCTTCTGAACAAAGTTGAGTCAAAGGTTTTTCGTCTCATTAAATCTCCGGTTCTTACTTGCCTCCTTCGACTTATGTCTCGTTGTCGCACTTTTGCATCTTTATCTCTTTTCTATCGCTACTTTAATGGTTACTGCTCTTCTGAACTGTCTGTTTGCACCCATCCACCTCTACGGCGAGAACGTAGCATCCGTCTACCAACAAACACTCATCCCTTTTCTGTCCAACTTTCTAATGCAAGAGTTATCCGTTACTCCAAGTCCCTCATATATGCAACAGGTCATCCCTGAAGCTGTCTCCCTCTGTCAGTATTTTCTACTGCCTATGAGTTCCAGTCTTTCAAGAAGAGTGTGTCCAGGTATCTCGAAATGAACGGATCTTCCCTTTGTTTTTTTTTTTCTTGTAGCAAACAATTTTACTGCCTCCTGGCATTTGATTCCTTCTTTCTTGCATAAAAAAGAAGTCTCTCTCCCGCCCCCCCTCCCCTCTCTCTCTGTCTCTCCCTGAACAGCTATATAATAAACAAAAACTTAAGAGGAGGTTCTTCAGCATCTCCGAAGAAACCTTAACCAAGCATTTCATTGGTAATATTTGACATTTACACAAACATCGCTTACTTTACATCTGTACTTTTCTCGCAACAATATTTCAGAGTGAGAGAGAGAGAGAGAGAGAGAGAGAGAGAGAGAGAGAGAGAGAGAGAGGTAATCAACCGTTGCAGTTTCGAAGAAGTGGCCTTTAAAACATTTACAGTTTCAGTCGAACGAGACAGACACACCAGACAGTTAGTGAAAAAATGAAAACAAACTCCAGCGCAATTAGCATTTATTTTGGAAGACAAGAGTTTGAATACTGTAACTAGAGAATAAGAGGTAATGTTTCACTAGGCATTCATTGTTGGTGTGGTGTGTGATGTTTTAATTTCAAGACTATGCGGGAGTACCATTGTATGTTTTATTTTAGCTTTTCTAGTGGCATAAAAGATAAGTGCAAATCAAAGAATAAACAATCGCCTAACTTACTTTTCAGTGTAACAGTTTGTGTATAATATATTAGCATGGCTGAAGTAATAGATTGCTGTATGGTTTGCCACATTGTTTTTTTTCTAATTAAAGTTTTCCAATGGTTACTTACATTCAAATGTTTGCCATAAAGGTTAGATATTGTTTGTTCGTAACTAATTTATATTTATGTATGATTAATAAGATTTACGGTATTTTTCTTATTCATTGGATAAATATCTGATTCTCTTCGTAATACATTACTGTAGAACCAAAGGCCACGCAGCACGTAGTGGTAACTGTTCTGTACGTAACTGTAGATAGTGACATCCACATGTCCAGCCTGACCAGTAATAAAGAGGGTGAGGAGGGGCAGCGTTAGTCTGGCCAATAATTAGTTGACTTACTCAAGACGTCAATGCAGGAGGCAGTGATGAGGAGGTGGGGGTAGCACCAGTTTGGTCAATAATTATCCTCAAGAGATCAGTGCAGGAGGCAGTGATGAGGAGATAGGGGCAGCAGCAACACTATTACACAACTTGCATTATGGATGGACGCTGACCCTTACATGTCTTATCCTGCTGGTTCTGTAATGGCTGTCCTCCAGTGACATTCACTTGCCTTGTGGCGGTGACTTGCACAACGGATCTCGCGTTCGAGAAACCAGTCCCTAACTATCACATGAAATATTTAGAGATTGTGTTACTTGCTATAATTGATTCATCTGCACTTCCATGCGACACACCAAGGTATTAACCCACTCAGTCCAACGACGTGATTTTACTTTTATGCTTGTTACAGCCAGACAAATATGTTCAATTTAGGAAGGACTTATACTGCACAAGGAGCTTACTTTCACCATATCTAACCTGTCCAGTTCGAAAAGTTTCCCCAAAGTCAATAAATCCGTCCGGAACATAACTGCGTCGTCGTAGTTGAAGGATGAAAATTTCCGATAACACCATAACACAAACCTGAAGAGATGTTTCCGTGGCGCATGTGAGGACACAGGTGGTTATAACAAGACGTTAAACTACACATAACACAAATGTTAGTGATGTTTCCGTGGTATATCACAGCACACACATGGATGTAAGACTTAACACTAGTGCTATGATAATTCCATTACTAACACAGAACACAGGTGGATATAACAACACATAACATTAGTGCAGTACGCAGGTGGATATAACAAGACTTAACACTATTGCTATGATGTTTCCGTGGCATAATACAATACACAGGTGGATATAACAACACATCAATCTACACATAACACTAGTAAATAATACACCACTCAGGCGGGCATATGACAAGACATCATTCTACACATAACTAGTTCGTAACATAGTACACATGTGGGTATATAAAATAAAACAATACATAACACTTATATATAACACAGAACATTGGTAGGTATACAACACACTAGCAGGGGTACCCGGCATTCCCGCTCCCCCTCCTTATTTATCTTCCTTCTCCTGTCCCTTCTCCCCCATCTCTCTCTCTCTCTCTCTCTCTCTCTCTCTCTCTCTCTTTATTTATCTGACTCTTACTACTCTGCCCTCCTCCCTCAAACCATCGGTTTTATTGGTCTTAAAATCTTCCATGGGTCATAAGACCAAAAAGACCAATACTCCAATCCTATTTGTTCTACTTCAGTCTTTCCTTCTACTCCAGAAAGACCATGTACCTCTCATGCTTCTGAAAATGAATTATAAGAGGTCCAGGAACTTTCTATTTCAGCTTTCACAGACTAACTCACAGTATTTGTGAGTACTTGTTTACTATCATCGGTGACCTAATATGACCTCCGACCGATGACCTCAATGACCTCAGAGTAAACCTCGCATAGCCTATGTCCGAACTGGAGGTTATGTGGGTCTCCATGCCAAAAATTGGACTGCAGGGGTGCCCGGCGTTGCCCCGGCCAAAAAAGCGAACACTTAGTCGGTGACCTCTAAAGATCCAGATCTGAATTTTGACCCCCTTAAAGCCTTCCTTGGGTTATAAGGATGCCAGATATGTAGGTTAAGGCCAGGTTAAGGCCAAGTAAAATGAAATTACGGGAGTAGATCGTGCACAAACAGACAGACAGACAGAAAGTGACCTTTATATAGTAGATAACTATACATAACACTTGCACATAACACGGTACACGGGTGGATATAACATGATATCAAACTATATATAACATTAGTACATAACACTGTACACAGGCATTCTCCCTCTCTCTCTCTCTCTCTCTCTCTCTCTCTCTCTCTCTCTCTCTCTCTCTCTCAACTCCACTCTTTAGGCCTCACCCGTCACCCCTGCCACTTCAACTCACCCACACCCTCGCCCCTGCCACTTCAACCCACCCTCTCCCTCACCCTCACCCCTGTCACTCAATACTTCAACTCAATCTCTCCCTCACTCTCACCCCTGCCACTTAACACATCAACTCACTCTCTCCCTCGCCCTCACCCCTGTCACTCAATACTTCAACTCTCCCTCTCTCCTCCTCTTACTGGCTCCGTTCAACCTCTGACTCTCCGCCTCATCGTTGCATCTTATATCACTTTTCTATCGCTACTTCAATGGTCACTGCTCCTCTGAACTGTCTGTTTGTATCCCTCCACCACTACAGCGGGCACGTAGCATCCGTTTAGCAAAAAACTTTCATCCCTTTCCTGTCCAATTGTCTAATGCAAGAGGTAACCGCTAATCCCAGTCCTTCATGTACGCAGCAAGTCAATTGTGGAACTCTCCCTCTGTCTGTTTTCCCTAATGCCTACGATCTCCAGTCTTTCAAACGCAGTGTGTCCAGGCATCTCGAAGTGAATGGGTCTTGACTTCAGCTCTCTGTTATCTTGTTTTTGTTTTTTCTTGGGGGGAGCAATTTGCAGGCCGCTGGCCTTTGGCTCCTTCTTCTTATCATTAAGAATAAAACAAATGATGGATATAGGTTTGGCAGACTATGGTGATTGAAAAATTACCGTAGAGATTGATGGGAATTAGGTCTCTGCTCTGACAGTGTTTAGAAGGATGGGTGGAGGGACTGAATGTGATTAGGTCTGTGTGGTCCAGAACACATGTATGTATTTTAATGTAAAAAGTTTGAGAGAGAGAGAGAGAGAGAGAGAGAGAGAGAGAGAGAGAGAGAGAGAGAGAGAGAGAGAGAGAGAGAGAGAGAGAGAGAGGTAATCAACCGTTGCAGTTTCGAAGAAGTGGCCTTTAAAACATTTACAGTTTCAGTCGAACGAGACAGACACACCAGACAGTTAGTGAAAAAATGAAAACAAACTCCAGCGCAATTAGCATTTATTTTGGAAGACAAGAGTTTGAATACTGTAACTAGAGAATAAGAGGTAATGTTTCACTAGGCATTCATTGTTGGTGTGGTGTGTGATGTTTTAATTTCAAGACTATGCGGGAGTACCATTGTATGTTTTATTTTAGCTTTTCTAGTGGCATAAAAGATAAGTGCAAATCAAAGAATAAACAATCGCCTAACTTACTTTTCAGTGTAACAGTTTGTGTATAATATATTAGCATGGCTGAAGTAATAGATTGCTGTATGGTTTGCCACATTGTTTTTTTCTAATTAAAGTTTTCCAATGGTTACTTACATTCAAATGTTTGCCATAAAGGTTAGATATTGTTTGTTCGTAACTAATTTATATTTATGTATGATTAATAAGATTTACGGTATTTTTCTTATTCATTGGATAAATATCTGATTCTCTTCGTAATACATTACTGTAGAACCAAAGGCCACGCAGCACGTAGTGGTAACTGTTCTGTACGTAACTGTAGATAGTGACATCCACATGTCCAGCCTGACCAGTAATAAAGAGGGTGAGGAGGGGCAGCGTTAGTCTGGCCAATAATTAGTTGACTTACTCAAGACGTCAATGCAGGAGGCAGTGATGAGGAGGTGGGGGTAGCACCAGTTTGGTCAATAATTATCCTCAAGAGATCAGTGCAGGAGGCAGTGATGAGGAGATAGGGGCAGCAGCAACACTATTACACAACTTGCATTATGGATGGACGCTGACCCTTACATGTCTTATCCTGCTGGTTCTGTAATGGCTGTCCTCCAGTGACATTCACTTGCCTTGTGGCGGTGACTTGCACAACGGATCTCGCGTTCGAGAAACCAGTCCCTAACTATCACATGAAATATTTAGAGATTGTGTTACTTGCTATAATTGGTTCATCTGCACTTCCATGCGACACACCAAGGTATTAACCCACTCAGTCCAACGACGTGATTTTACTTTTATGCTTGTTACAGCCAGACAAATATGTTCAATTTAGGAAGGACTTATACTGCACAAGGAGCTTACTTTCACCATATCTAACCTGTCCAGTTCGAAAAGTTTCCCCAAAGTCAATAAATCCGTCCGGAACATAACTGCGTCGTCGTAGTTGAAGGATGAAAATTTCCGATAACACCATAACACAAACCTGAAGAGATGTTTCCGTGGCGCATGTGAGGACACAGGTGGTTATAACAAGACGTTAAACTACACATAACACAAATGTTAGTGATGTTTCCGTGGTATATCACAGCACACACATGGATGTAAGACTTAACACTAGTGCTATGATAATTCCATTACTAACACAGAACACAGGTGGATATAACAACACATAACATTAGTGCAGTACGCAGGTGGATATAACAAGACTTAACACTATTGCTATGATGTTTCCGTGGCATAGCACAATACTCAGTTGGATATAACAACACATCAATCTACACATAACATAAGTAAATAAAAGACCACTAAGGAGGGCATATGACAAGACATCGATCTACCCATAACTAGTTCATAACATAGTACACATGTGGGTATATAATATAAAACTATACATAACACTTGTATATAACACAACATTGGTAGGTATATAACACACTAGCAGGGGTACCCGACGTTCCCCCTCCCCCCCTTATTTATAATCCTCCTCCTGTCCCTTCCCCCCATCTCTCTCTCTCTCTCTCTCTTTATTTATCTGACTCTTACTACTCTGCCCTCCTCCCTCAAACCATCGGTTTTATTGGTCTTAAAATCTTCCATGGGCCATGAGACCAAAAAGACCAATACTCCAATCCTATTTGTTCTACTTCAGTCTTTCCTTCTACTCCAGAAAGACCATGTAGCTCTCATGCTTCTGAAAATGAATTATAAGAGGTCCAGGAACTTTCTGTTTCAGCTTTCACAGACTAACTCACAGTATTTGTGCGTACTTGTTTACTATCATCGGTGACCTAAAATGACCTCCGACCGATGACCTCAATGACCTCAGAGTCAACCTCGCATAGCCTATGTCCGAACTGGAGGTTATGTGGGTCTCCATGCCAAAAATTGGCCAAAAAAGCGAACACTTAGCCGGTGACCTCTAAAGATCCAGATCTGAATTTTGACCCCCCTAAAGCCTTCCTTGGGTTATAAGGATGCCAGATATGTAGGTTAAGGCCAGGTTAAGGCCAAGTAAAATGAAATTGCGGGAGTAGTTCGTGAACAAACAGACAGACAGACAGAAAGTGACCTTTATATAGTAGATAACTATACATAACACTTGCACATAACACGGTACACGGGTGGATATAACATGATATCAAACTATATATAACATTAGTACATAACACTGTACACAGGCTTTCTCTCTCTCTCTCTCTCTCTCTCTCTCAACTCCACTCTTTAGGCCTCACCCGTCACCCCTGCCACTTCAACTCACCCACACCCTCGCCCCTGCCACTTCAACCCACCCTCTCCCTCACCCTCACCCCTGTCACTCAATACTTCAACTCAATCTCTCCCTCACCCTCACCCCTGCCACTTAACACATCAACTCACTCTCTCCCTCGCCCTCACCCCTGTCACTCAATACTTCAACTCTCCCTCTCTCCTCCTCTTACTGGCTCCGTTCAACCTCTGACTCTCCGCCTCATCGTTGCATCTTATATCTCTTTTCTATCGCTACTTCAATGGTCACTGCTCCTCTGAACTGTCTGTTTGTATCCCTCCACCACTACAGCGGGCAAGTAGCATCCGTTTAGCAAAAAACTTTCATCCCTTTCCTGTCCAATTGTCTAATGCAAGAGGTAACCGCTAATCCCAGTCCTTCATGTACGCAACAAGTCAATTGTGGAACTCTCCCTCTGTCTGTTTTCCCTAATGCCTACGATCTCCAGTCTTTCAAACGCAGTGTGTCCAGGCATCTCGAAGTGAATGGGTCTTGACTTCAGCTCTCTGTTATCTTGTTTTTGTTTTTTCTTGGGGGGAGCAATTTGCAGGCCGCTGGCCTTTGGCTCCTTCTTCTTATTAAGAATAAAACAAATGATGGATATAGGTTTGGCAGACTATGGTGATTGAAAAATTACCGTAGCGATTGATTGGAATTAGGTCTCTGCTCTGACAGTGTTTAGAAGGATGGGTGGAGGGACTGAATGTGATTAGGTCTGTGTGGTCCAGAACACATGTATGTATTTTAATGTAAAAAGTTTGAGAGAGAGAGAGAGAGAGAGAGAGAGAGAGAGAGAGAGAGAGAGAGAGACGAGAGAGAGAGAGAGTGTTACATTTATGTGAAAAACTGAAGCTGAGATTGTGATGTGAATTAGGAGGTAGGGCTCCGTGTATTTCAGGCTGGAGAAAATCTTTCACTGACTGTCATCAGTTGGACTGAATTTCTTCTTCCAGGATATTTGATGGCAGATCCTTCAGCTGCGAGAGAGAGAGAGAGAGAGAGAGAGAGAGAGAGAGAGAGAGATTTCATATTCAGTGTTTTATTTCTGCGCTGCGTCAGATCAGTTCACTGACGCGTTATGTTATTCACTGTCTCATGTAATGGCGGTCAGTGGACTTGTTCGGTATTTATCACAGGGGGTAATTTACTCCTGTTTTACGGTGTTCAGTGATAATTAATTGTTGATGTCCTCTTTCTTTTTTATCCCCTCTTCCTCTTCTCATGTTCCTTCCTCTTGCATCTGGTTGTTCTGGTGTCAACATCTTTTTCCATATGAAGTTGTAGTATCACACATTTTACATAATAATTTTTAAAACTGTTTAGTCATAATTAACAGCGTGTAATGAGTGTGAATGATGAACAACCAAATATCATTTCGCTGTTAGCTGTGGTATAGGAAGAAGGTGGATGGCAGACCACAAGGGCCACCCTGTTTCAATTATAAAAAGAAGGTTAGGAGAAGTGAAAAGATATCTGAATTAGTGCATAAGTGTAAAGTCCTGGGGAACCATTTATTATGTTGGTATATGTGAATGTACTTAATACCTTTTTATAGAGGTGTATAATGTGCTAGTAGAGTCGTCATTTATCTCTACTTTTTGCATAAGCCCAGAGTATATGTAATGCTCGGCACCTCACTTTTTAGCTGACCTCAGTACCGCGCCCTTGTCCGCTCGGTGACTGTACAGCGTCAGAGGCCGTTTTACAGTTTTAAAGGGAGGTGGTGTCGCTCCTACATATCTCTCGGGTTGCAGTTATATTATTCTGTACCCAATAAAGAGATATTTAATCTGCTCATTTCTGTCACCTTACGCTACCACTTAATAACAGACCAGCTTCCACCTTCTCGTGGCAGAGGACCTTTGGTGGGAAGTGTCGGGCAGTGACGGCGAGTAGCTGACGTGTACTACAGACAGTGTCGTCGATCCAACACGATGGTCTAGTTATACTATACAGCAGAACACTTAATATGTAGTCAACTGCTACTCCATAACGGCTACATTACTTTATTGGTGCTAGCGGTGGCACGATATTTAGTGCTAGCCGTGTACCGATACATTAAATTGGTGGCCAGCAGTGCGACGATACATCTTATTAGTGCTAGCCGTGTACCGATACATGGTCTTGGAAGTCCGATAGTTTGGTGTTTTTGCTTGTAAAACATATTGTTGCGGTCGTTGTTGTCTCCATCATCATCATCATCATCATCATCTCATTCCCACCGTCGGCATTCAAACCTTGCTTCACATATAAAGGCAACCGTCGAGTCTGTCGACTCAGAAGCGACTTGACCCTTAACCCATGTTGTTACCCACCCCGGACTTGTAACTTGTGATGGTAAACTAATAATTACTTGTTGGGGATATTACAACAACCATCAGCTTAGCTCACCTGCACATTATAACTTAGGCAATGGGCTACTGGCTGGGGTTTGACAATCTCAGTACCTGGATGTGTGTGTGTGTGTGTGTGTGTGTGTGTGTGTGTGTGTGTGTGATCAGCGGGAGTTGACGATATGCAAGTTAGTGATAATGAATAATAACGTGGATGTGTACTTTCCTGAGGGCTAATTAATAATAGGATTGACGGTAGGTAACTACCCCTGCTCTGCGGGTGAAGGGCAATGAAGGTGTTCACGTACTTCCTGTGCTGGCAAGGTAAATATATGGACGAAGAACTGTTGTCCACCTGCCATCATGGTGTACCTGTGGTGCAGCAGCGTCATGGTTCACCACACACGACAGGCTTGTGTACTGATTCTGCCCTCTATACTATGTCATGAATGAGTTGACACGTTTATGGAATTCCTTCATGCTCATTAATTTTGCTTCTGTACATATTGCTTAAGAGAGACAAAGTCGTCTATGAAAGATAACGCAAGTAATTGTAAACCTCCTGTAAGGAAGAAAAATCTTGTTACCTTTATGAGTGTGTACATTTACCTAAGTAATATGTGATTGTTTGTTGGCGAACCACAACACTTTACTCTGTCGACCTTGACCTTTGCTGCTGACCTGCTTATTACCTAATTTTAACCAAGTTATTTGTTGTGTATATCTTGGGCAGACTTGTGTAATTACAGGTTATAAACGCGTGTATATTTTATGGAGATAGATAGATAGATAGATAGATAGATAGAGAGAGAGAGAGAGAGAGAGAGAGAGAAAGAGAGAGGGTGGGGTGGGGGGGGGAGATCTTGTGATCAACTAGGCACACTGAAATTAACAGGTGGAAGTATGACAAACTTGTATTTAATCCAAGGCTCACAGTTTCGTCTGTTCGTTCTCCCTCCATTTCTTCCTTTTGTCCATTTTTGTCGCGTGTAATTTCGTACCTTTGATTACCTTGGTCACTGAAGAAGCTTTTGTAGCAACAGGTAGAAACATAAGAGTAACAACGACTAATACAAACTGGCAAGAATTAGAGTGCAGTATAATTAGGAACCAGAGTAAAAGAAATCTAGTAGAAATATTTAGAGTAAGAGAATGGAAGGTGAGATAAAACTTTTGCACAGAATTGGTGTTAATAAGATTTGTCTTAAGTGGCGAGGCTGCAGTCCACCAATATTGTGAGCCCCTTCAGGAGAGAGAGAGAGAGAGAGAGAGAGAGAGAGAGAGAGAGAGAGAGTTGCATTTATGTGAGAAACTGAATCAGAGATTGTGACGTGAAGTAGGAGGTAGGACTGCGAGTATTTCAGGCTGGAGAAAATCTTTCACTGACTGTCATCAGTTGGACTGAATTTCTTCTTCCAGGATATTTGATGGTAGACCCATCAGCTGCGAGAGAGAGAGAGAGAGAGAGAGAGAGAGAGAGAGAGAGAGAGAGATTTACATACAAAAAAGAAGTTACCGAACCCTGATACCAATATGTGAAAGCCTTAATTATTTGGTATCTCATTTTTCCACAACAGAATAAGAACAGGACAGGCAACAGCTCACACACAAGTTCGTACTGACCATAACAACAGGAATTTTCATGAAGGGCCTTAATACTTGACCCAGTCAGCAACAGAGGTGGATTTGGTGGAGTAGTTAACTTTTACTTGTCTAAATAGTATAGTAGTTGCGTGTGTGTGTGTGTGTGTGTGTGTGTGTGTGTGTGTGTGTGTGTGTGTGTGTGTCTGTGTGTGTGTGTGTGTGGCATTTTCCCCACGCCCTCCTACACTGGCATCTTCCCCCCACCCATCTCCCGGTAATTCCGCTAATGCGGAAAAATATGAAAAGTTGTTGATAAATATCGCCATTGGAGCACGTTGGGGAGGGGAGCGATGAGGAATGAAAGGAAGGAAGGAAGGAAGGAAGGAAGAAGGTATGTCAGGGGCAGACGATAGGGGGGAAGGAAAATGAAAGGTTGAATATTTGGCGGGAAATAATAGAGATGCTTTTATTTTCATGTTCCTTTTAAATATTTTCATCGTTGGTTCTGCTTTCACGTCTGGAAAAGCTGGAGGGTGAGAGTATCAGTATCGAAGAGGGGGAGGTACTGGAAAAATGAAAAGTAAGAGTCCAGGAAATATCAAAAGGAGGGAAGGGAGACACTGAAAAAAAAAAAAAAGATATAATGTCAACAACAGAGGAGGATATGGTAGAAACGAGTGCAGGATAGTGTAAACAGCAACAGGCTTTTTAAGATGGTGTGGACTGTGTTGCTTATAAGCCGGGTACATTAGGAGAGAGGGAGAGGGAGGGTGTTGAGAGAAATGGTGTTCGTGATAAACCTGTGTACAGCAATAAAAACATCTTTAGATAGTAATGTCCTTGGAATCTACTGTCAGGTGTTGGTGTGTGTGAGTATCTACTGCGTCTTGTTAAACATGTGAGCAACAATTATGAGATCTCTACATATCAATTTCCTTGGAATCTGTTGTCAGGTGTTGGTATTGATGAGGCAGGTGTATTGTAGGGACAGAATTGAAGGCTGGAATGGTTGAGGGTGTTTGTGTGCACTGAATGCTGATTGTTTAAAGGTGCATGTTGTGTGTGTGTGTGTGTGTGTGTGTGTGTGTGTGTGTGTGTGTGTGTGTGTGTGTGTGTGTGTGTGTGTGTGTGTGTGTGTGTGTGCGTGCGTGCGTGATTTTGTGTGTGTGTGTGTGTGTGTGTGTGTGTGTGTGTGTGTGTGTGTATGTGTGAGTGTTTTTTTACGTGTCCGACTCTGGGCAAAGGCTTCAGGGTCTATTTCTCCGAGGCAGTGACCTATCCCAAGGCCCAGTAGTCCTCCTACACCTCCACATGTCACCACTTCGGCGCTAACACCCACCATCCATATTGAATACATGCTAGGGCTGTCTCGTACAGGACTGGTGTATTGGTATTAGCGGGGGTATTTTTACGACATATCGGCGGGTCATCTGGCAGATCAGGAAAGTCTGCTTTTAAGAAGTTCAAATCCATAAACTGTTCCCTGCCCCACCCGGGATTCGATTCTGGATCCTTTAGGACTGCAGGCCGCCTCTCTACCGATTCAGAGACCGCCTGTGTGTGTGTGTGTGTGTGTGTGTGTGTGTGTGTGTGTGTGTGTGTGTGTGTGTGTGTGTCCGGGGTGAAGGAAAGCCGTGTTTACATAAAACGGACACCTAAGGCGAAGGAGAGAGAGAGAGAGAGAGAGAGAGAGAATTCTGAAGCGAGAGGAATAAAGATTTTAGTCAGAGAAAGTGAAAGTCATAAATACAATGTAAAATTATAAAAAGAGGGAAGACCTGAGAGAGAAAAAACAAAAAGGAGAAAAAAAGGAACTGATATAAGGGGGAAATAAAGGAGAGAGTTTAAGGTGGAAAGGAAGATAAATGGAAAGGATATCAGGAAGAGAACGTTAATGGGAGAAGTAACTGAGAGCAAGCGGGGAAGAGGTGAGGAAGGAGAAAGAAAATTATAGTAAATATATATTTATAGAAATTTAATTCTATCTATCTATCTATAGCCCGACGCCCTAATCCCGCAAAGGGTGGCCGCAGACAAAACGCCTCCAAGTCGCTCTGTCACCCACCATTTGACTACCCTCCCCCAACTCACTCCCCCCTCCCTCATATACCTCTCAACTCCATCCCTCCACCTCATCCTCGGTCTACCCCTCCCTCTCCCTCCCTCCACCTCACCTACATACACCCTCTTAGTCAGTCTTTCATTCACCATTCTCTCCACATGTCTAAACCACCTCAGTGTATTTCTCCTAATCTCCTCAACCACATCCACATCCACCCCACAACGTTCCTTCACTTCTTCATTCGTCAACCTGTCCCTCCACGTCACTCCACATGCTCCTCTCAAGTAACTCATTTCCACTGCTCTCACTCTTGACTTGTTCCCCTATTGCAAGGTCCATGCCTCGCTTCCATACGTCAGGGTAGGGATCACAATACTATCATGCAGTGACTTCTTAACTTCCATACTCACCTCCCTATTTCTCATCACTGCTTTCAGTGAACCAACAACCTTCCTTCCCTGCTGTACCCTTTCACGCACTTCATCCCCCAAAGTTCCATCCTTACTCATCACACTACCCAAGTACTTGAATGCACTCACACTCTCCATATCCTCACCATCCGACCTCACTGTACATTCTGTGACTTCATTCCTCTCAAACACCATAACTTTACTTTTGTTTACATTAATTTTCAGCTTCCTCCTTCTACACATTGTCCCAAATTCATTCACCAAACCTTGCAACTCCCATTCATCTTCACTCAACAATACTGTATCATCAGCAATTTAATTAAATTATTAAAATTGCTAGAAATCATGCAAAAGCTGTAATAAATATTCCTAAATCAAACTTTCTTCAAAAGCAAGCATCAAAACTACTTAACAACCCTAATGACAATAGAATATTCTGGTCAACTCTTAATTCTTTCAATAATAACTTTAACAAGTCATCTTCCATTCCCCCACTAAAATCTTCAGATAGCAACATTACAAATGATCCGCATGGGAAATCGGATATTTTTGCCAGTACATTTGCCAGAAACTCTACCATAGACGATGTCAGCCAGAATGTCCCAGTACTAGAACTTGACTCCCGAAATTGCCCTACTTAAAATATAGACAAGATACGTAAAATCCATCCTAGACAAATTACCTACCAACAAAGCTCCAGGCCTAGATGGAATTCCGCCAATTGTTTTGAAAAAGTGTTCCCCTGAACTTGCCTCTGTTCTAGCTAAATTATTCAGACTATGCATACGTACTTCTTCATTCCCAAATTCATGGAAAGAAGCCAATATCCACCCAGTTCCGAAGAAAGGAAACTCCTCTGACTCCCTCTGATTACAGACCAATAGCTGTCACATCTTCCCTTGGTAAGATGTTTGAAACTTTAATAATAATGAGCACATTGTTAAACATCTTGAATCCAACAACTTTATTAGTGATAGACAATATGGTTTTCGCCACGAAAGATCCACCATTGACATAATCTCCTAACTCATACCATCCATCAGTCAATTGACCTACATGGAGAAACTCATGCAGTAGCCCTTGATATTTCTAAAGCTTTCGACAGAGTATGGCACCGTTCCCTGCTGTCCAAACTCCCTTGCTATGAACTAATGTCTTCTGTTCCTTTGATGTCTTCATGTCTTAGTGACAGTAAATTAAGAGTAAAAGTAGATGATGTATATTCCAATTTTCACTCAGTTAATGCCGGCATGCCGCAGGGATCAGTTCTGGTGCCAACCCTATTCCTGGTTCACAATAATGATCTCTTATCTGTCACCCACAATCCCATCCACTCATATACAGATGACTCAAAACTACATAGTTCATTCACACATAGACACCCATTTACAAAGTCTAATATCTCTGCCTCTCAACTCAGTACAGCCATCCCCATAAATCAAGACCTATCTACGATCAGTGAATGGGGATAAAACAACCTTGTCTCATTTAATGCTAGTAAAACTAAATATATACAATTTACTAATGGACAGATATTGTCAGATTCGTACATTACCTTCAGTGCTACAAATATTCCCATCTCCAAAAGTATTGAAATTCTTGGCGTCTCACTTAACAGTGCCCTCAGCTGGACCTCTCATGTTAGATCACTTGCTAAAACCGCCTCAAAAAAACTTGGATTATTGTTCAGAATCCGGAACTTCTTCACTGACGAGTAGTTAGCTATAATTTATAAGAGTCATGTGCGCTCTCAGCTTGAATATTGCTCACCCTTGTGGAATGGTTGTGGAGAGGTTGCATTAAAACAACTAGACAAAATTCAGAACAAAGCTGTTAGAATTATTAACAACCCTGCCATTACATATAAACTACCTCCCCTACAAGTAAGAGGGAAATGTTGCCTCCCTTGCATTATTTTACAGATATTTTTATGGCAAATGCGTCCATGGTGCCACCTCTCCATGCCTTCCCTCGTGCTACACGGGCATCTGGTAGCGCTCATGACTGGAATGTCACTCAGTCATGTTGGAGAACTTCTGCCTATCAGAATTCTTTCATTCCCCGAACTGCATCTCTCTGGAACTCGCTTCCCCAGAGTTGCTTCCCTCTAAATTTCAATCCACAGTTGTTCAAATGTAACTGTTACGGATATTTTATGAACAGAGGACACCAGTAATCTGGTGTATGGATTATTTATTATTCATTTGTTTTTAACAAGGAAAAATTGCTGATGACAAGAGAGAGAGAGAGAGAGAGAGAGAGAGGGGAAGGAAGAGAGAGGGTTATTAATAATGAAGACACACACACACACAGACGCAGACACATCATTATTGCCCTGCTCATAAAGTTCAACAAATGGCTTTCTAATGAGTAAATAATTATGGTTTGCCTGTTTTTTCCTCGTATATTTTCAGGAGTTTGAGCTGCAAATTAGGAGACTCGCCAGGTGTACAGAGAGAGAAAGAGAGAGAGAGAGAGGGGGGGGGGGCGAACAGTAGAAACAATAACATAAGAAACCAACATATTCAAATATCACAAATAAATTATTCTTCCTATGAAAGAGGCTCTATATAACTATCAACAAAATATACCCAACGTTGAGAGCGAGCATGAAAATCCAAAAATAATGGAACCCTATTAAAAAAAAATTACAATTAGGTATGATTGATTGACCGGAAAAAGTGATAAATTATGAATGTGTGTTTGTGGTGAATAGATTGCCATCATCAGTGATGCTGACAGTTTATTTGTATTCATTCAGTAGGCATTGTTTATGTGGGATTGTAATGGTGATTGTGAGGGTTAGCAGTAGATAATGTTTATGTGGGGTTGTCATGGTGATTGTGAGGGCTATCAGTAGGTATTGTTTATGTGGGGCTGCCATGGTGATTGTGAGGTTATCAGAAGGTACTGTTTATGTCGGGTTGCTTCTAAGGCACTAAATATATTTAAACATTCCGCTTTCCTTCCAGCAGTTGTCACTGAAATGGTGTATTACTGTGAAAGGACTCTTGCGTGCGTGCGTGTGTGTGTGTGTGTGTGTGTGTGTGTGTGTGTGTGTGTGTGTGTGTGTGTGTGTGTGTAAATTATTATCTCTTTGTTTCTTCTTCGCCCATCTGCCTACTTATGAACGGATCCATCAATTACTCCATGTACCTCAACCAAGGTGGTAGTTACATAAATGTATCAGTTATAAAAATGTCTCCACATTTTATCCTGACGCAGCTGCACTCCTTCCTTCCATCATATTCCTTCCTGCTGCATATACTCCTTCATTCCATCCCACTCCTTCATATCATCCCACTCCACCCGTCTGCACATACCCCATTCCATCCCACTCCACCCAGTTGCCTATACTACTTCATTGCATCCCTCTCCTTCATTCCATCCCACTCCACCCTCATGCATGTATTCCTTTATTCCACCCCACTCCACCCTTCTGCATATACTCCATTCCATCTCACACTTTCTTGGGTATACTCCTTCATTCCATCCCACTCCACACTCCCGTAGATACTCCTTCAATCCATCCCACTCCTGCATATACTAATTCATTCCATCCCACTCCTGCACAATACTCCTTCAGTCCATCCCACTCCATCCATCAGGACACTGTCTATCCTTTCCCTGGCACACCAACCATCCAACAATTTGATACCTTCTATGTTTGTCTTACCTGCCGACACACTCTCCTGTTTATCACCCTCCTCCCCACCCCCTACAGTAAAGTTGAGGAGGGAGAGAAATTTTGTCTGATATTCTTGTAAAGTTTTCTTGTTTATTTAAGTCTGTTGTCCTGCATCGTACAGAAATGCATTATCACTCTCCCCATGTCCCTTCCCTTCATGGTTGTGATGCTCTGCCGTTAGTAGTATTCTCTCTCTCTCTCTCTCTCTCACACACACACACACACACACACACACACACACACACACACACACACACACACACACACACACACACACACACACCATTGTTGCCCTGCTCGGAAGTTTAACAAATGGCTTAACAATGAATAAAGAATGATGAATTAGGCTGTCCTCGAGAGCTAGAGCTGAAAACTAGGAGCTTCGCCAGGTAACGAGTGAGAGAGAGAGAGAGAGAGAGAGAGAGAGAGAGAGAGAGAGATGGGGGGGGGGCTCCAATAATTATAATTCGTTTTTCCCAGGCATTTTTTCCTTACCTGTAACACTTCATGACCTCAGCCCCTTGACTTGAAAATTCTCCCCTGAAGTCTGCTAATTAAACATGTTGCTGCGTCATTTTTCATGATAACTGGCGGTAAAAACGGCCTGGGTCCTGGAAATGGTAGACGTCAATGGAACTTGGTGACTGAATATCACTGATGACCAGCGAACAAGTGCTTGACAGGGAAAAATTTGTGTGATAAGCAGCGAGGCGTTGGGAGAGAAAGTAGAATGCTTTGGTGTCCCCACTCATCCATACTCTTGTCTCTCGTTTCCTTCACCCTCCTGCTTATTTTTCCTTGCCTCTTCATTCTTTATTTTGCGTATTCCTCCCATTCGCCTGCCACCTTGAGGTCGATCACTGAGTAGTGAGTCCAAAGCTGCCATTCTTTACCCCACCACTCCTTTACCTTCCCCTGTTGGCCTGCAGATCATTTTGGGTTGCCGCTTCGATCACTGAGTGGTGAGTCCAATGCTGTCCTTCTCTGCTCCATCTGTGTTTTACTTCTCTGTTGGTCTATATATCATTCTGGGCTGCCGTGACATTATCACATTAACTACCCCCTCCCGCCCTTCCAAAGCTTTCTTCCAAAGGCACTTCCTTCACTTAAACCCTCCACCTTCTTGTTGGTAGTCGTCTCTTGCATTTTTTTCCTCTCCTTATGCTTCCATTGATGTCACCGCCTTTGGTAAACACGGCTTTATCATTACACACACACACACACACACACACACACACACACACACACACACACACACTCATTCGCTGGCGCAGTGGTAACGTTCTCGCTTGCCATCTGGTAGACGGGAGTTCGCGCCTCGCTCAGGTTGCGAAAAGTTTCACTGACGAAGTGGGTGGTTACTGTCCCCCTTGAGCAAGGGGACGGGTGTGAGGGTGTGTGAAGGTCACAGCCTTGCCCTCAGATCGGACTATATGAGCTCTCAGCTCTCTTCCGGGAGGGTAAAATGCTGACGATCACGACAATCAAGTGATCCTGACCGACCCGGTGAATTACACACGGCGTCAGTGAGACAAAATGTCATATCACCTCACTCCGAGCTGGCTTCTCTTGGCTACAACTGGCTATACCTAAAGAGTATCTTTAATAAGTCAAGCCTTGTACAGGGTTAACTAAATGATGTTCTAAAATAATACAGTGAGTTTTAAGCAAAATTGTTGCCTCAATAACGGAACACAGCCAAATAATGCAAGAATGTGTTGATCAAGTCCCAGCTGTTTTGACTACGGTACCACAGGCGAGTAAGATGCATAATTGTAAGTAAAAACTTTGTTCTTTTTCTCACTATTAACACAAGAGGACCAACAAAGTATGAGAAGCAAATATGGAAGGAGCTGGGAAGAGAGAAAGGGGTAGAAAACATGATTTCTACCAGAACTGGTTGAAATGGAAACATACAACAAATTAGTACAAAGGGTAAACAGATTGGAAAGGGCATTTCAGAGTGAAATGGATAAAATTAAGAAGCAATTGCGTATGCAAAAGGAGGAAAATGAAAAATTAGTAAAGGAATTAAACAAGAAAGACACAACAATAGATGAGATGTCAGTTGAGGTAGGTTCACTGAAAGGAAGATTAGGGATATGGAAAGGACAGTTGCTAGCCATGAGAGTATTATGGAGGAGTTTAGCAATGATACAGAGACAATTAGGCAACCAAGTAGTATAACAGACCAAAATAGTGATACTGAAGAGAAGATAACCCAGGTGAATGAAGTGATGCAAAGTTATAAAGATGATGTAGAAATTACATATGCTGAAGTGGTAAAAATAAGATAAGACTTAGAAACAAGAGCCTAAGAAAAAAAGCATTAGAAAGGACGTGAAAAAAAAAAAATCCAAAACAACCCAAAATTGGTCATAGTGGCGTAATCACTGGCATAGAGGAGGAAGAAATAAAAAACAAAATTTCGAGCCAAAAAGGAGATGGCAAATATAACGAGCATATTGAAGGAAGTATCAGAGGAAATCTGTAATAAAGAGATAGAGGAACACAAAGGGTTGGGTAAATATGAGAGAAATAGGACAATGCCCCTAAAAGTTACCTTCCAGAGTGTGAACACTGTGGAGGCAATACTAAAAAATGCAAACTCATGGAAAAAGAGGAATTTAAAAAACTATGGATAAAATGATGCGTAACTCAAGAGGAACTGGGAATACTAAAAGAGAAAAGGGAGGAGGCGAAAACAAAGAAATAGAAAGAGAGGAATATATATATATATATATATATATATATATATATATATATATATATATATATATATATATATATATATATATATATATATATATATATATATATATATATATATATATATATATATTTTAACAAAGTAATTGGATTGCAGGTACGAAAGTGGTCCATAACCAACAGGGAACAAAACGGAGGAAGGTAGGAGACTCAAGTTATGGCAAGTACAGTATGTAAACAAGATGGTTAGGTTGAAGTACTCAAATGTAGATGGAATGGTGTCTAAATTATTAGAGATATAAGACTACATCAAAGAAAAGAAACCACACTTTATTTGCCTGACTGAAACAAAATTAACCCCAAAGATATCCAACGATACTTTAAACTTAGAGGAAGACAATATATGGAGAAGAGACAGAAATTTAAGAAAGGGAGGAGGAATGATAATCTTTACAAAGAAAAATCTACGGGTCAAAGAAAAAAACGAGATATACTCTCACAAGTAGAACTGATTGCATTGGAAAATAACACATCTGAAGGGAACGTAATTGTGGCAAATTTATACATGCCACCCAAAACTACCACTTGGGAAAGAGGTGAATATGAAGACCTGGCAGAAAGTACAATTCAAAGATTAAGAACTTTGTTACATAAAATGGAAGAAAAATTTGAAAGAATTATATTAATTGGAGACTTTAATTCAAACATAAATAGGAATACTTTTGATGTAAAAAGCCATGAAAGCCGTTGGGATCAACAACTCCTAGATCTCGTGCAGGAGTTTTTCCTAACACAGCATGTAAAGGAAAACACCAGAAAAAGAAGACTTGATGATCCATCAGTACTAGATCTTACATTTACCGGCAAGAAAATGAAACTGACATAATGTATCACCCCCCCATTCGGCAAAAGCGACCATGCAATATTAAATTGTAACTTCAGGATTGCATGTGACGTTACCAGCAATAAGCGTTACAAAAAGAGTCTAAATTACAAAAAAGAGAAACTATCATGAGCTGAAGAAGTACTTTTTAGAAACAGACTGGGTAAAAGAAATTAGAGGACATGATTTATTTATTATATATAAAAAATTCTGTGATCTTTATGAAATAGGAGTCCAAAATTACATCCCCCAGCACAAAGCAACGGAAATGAAAATAAAGAAATGGTTTAATACAGATTGTAAAAAATCAAAAGAAAAAAGAGACTTGCTGTGGAATAGATACAGAAGACATAATAGTGAGAGGGCATAGAACAACTATAAACAGACAAGAAACGATTATACAAAGATAAGGAGGGAGGCTCAGAGACAGTTTAAGGAGGACATTATAAATAAAAGTAGTGATCAACCTAAGATTTTTTTCCGCTATATCCGAAGCAAAACCAAAGTTAAAGATAAAATACAGTTCATTACAGATGAGGGGATCATCTATACACAAGAGAAAGATATTTGTGAAGCACTAAATTTAAACTTCCAATCAGTTTTTACAAAAGAAAGAAATTTTGAGAGAGATGACATGAAACATGGATGCCCACAGGTATTACCAGATATACAAATAACAGAAAAACAAGTACTGGAAGAGTTACGTAGAGAAGACAGAGGAAAAGCAAATGGTTCTGACGGAATTTCAAGTTGGATGCTACATGAATGTGCAAAAGAGTTAAGCAGACCATTGTATTTAATATTCAAGGAATCCTTAGGTCATGGTAAAATACCTGATAATTGGAAGAAAGCAAACATTGTTCCCCTATTCAAGATAGGGAATAAACAAAATCCACGCAACTACCGACCAGTATCACTGACCAGTGTTGTAAGTAAGCTACTAGAAAGGCTGATAAGGAAAGTTTGGGTAAAACATCTAGAAGAACACAGTATGATAACAGAGAGGCAGTTCTGTTTTAGAAAGGAAAAATCATTTGTTACTAATCTATTAAGCTACTATGATAGAGTTACGAAAACAGTACAGAAAAAAGAAGGATGGGTGGACAATATCTATTTAGATTTTAAGAAAGCAATTGACAGAGTACCACACCAAAGACTTTTATGGAAACTGTACCATCAAGGAGGTATTCAAGGGAATCTGTACTGATGGATGCAGGATTTTCTTAGAAAAAGGGAAATGAGAACAATATTAAGGGTAAATTACTCATCATGGAGAGAAGTGACCAGTGGAGTGCCACAGGGCTCGGTGCTGAGACTAATTATGTTTTTAGTATATATAAATGACATAGACAGTAACACTGGAAATGGAAGCTATCTAAATATGTTTGTGGATGATGCATAAATTCAAGGAAAATTACTAACACAGATTCTTGCAAAGAGCTGGAACAGGAATTAAACAAGCTTCATGAATGGAGCAATAATGGTAAATGGAATTCAATCTGGACAAGTGTCATGTAATTAAATTTGGTAAAAGTGAGAAAAGACCAGATTGGGATTAAAAGTTAGGAAGAACAACCCTACACATATCAGAAAGAGAAAAAGACCTAAGAGTAATTATCAATAACAGACTATCTCCAGATGACCATGTCAATGAGAAGGTAAGTAACATGTATACATTGCTTGCTAATATGAGAATAGCATTCACAGATATATATGAAGACATGTTGAAAAAGATAATAACATCATTCATCAGACCAACTCCGGAATATGCATTGGTAGTATGGAATCCTCATCCCGAAAAACACATAGATAAGATTGAAAAAGTACAGAGGGCAGCTACAAGATAGATACCAAGATTAAGGGCTCTAAGCTATGCAGAAAAATTAGAAAAACTGAATCTACCAACACTACAGGAAAGAAGGAAAATAGGAGACATGATTATGCTATATAAATGCATCTCAGGGGAAGAGAAAATACTGTAGACATAAATGAATATATAACCTATGGGGAAGCATCAGCAAGAGGACACTGCAAAAACCTGCATAAAGAGAGGCGATAAAGACGTAAGGAAATTCAGTTTCCCAAATAGGGGAATTGATCAGTGGAATGCACTACCGAATGAAGTAGTGTGTTCCAAAACTATTGACGGATTTAAGGATAATAAATAATATTATTTGGTCTTACGCCAGGTATCCCCGAAGGGCTAAGGCGTTGCCCTGGGTAGAGGACTTTGGACTGGAGTGTGTAGTATTTTATGACCGGATGCCCTTCCTGAAGTCTACCAATGACCCTTGGGTGGATTTGATCCTCCGACCCTTCGGTCAGAGCGGAGCGCTCTAACCCACTGAGCCACGGCCGCTACTGACAGATTTAAGGATATGTTAATAAAAATGGTTTGCTGCACGGGACAGTACGAACTTGACTCATTCCTGTAAAGATACAATTAGGTAAGAACAATTAGGTAAGCACACACACACACACACACACACACACACATACTCACTTTCTTCCTGGATATTCCTGTTCCTTCCTCGTTACACAGCTGCCACCATGCGAAGAACTATCACACATTGCCTGTTTGCTCACTCACTTACTCACTCACTCACTCACTTACTCCCATTTTCACCCTCCACCTGACAAAGTCAGAGGAGGGTGTTATCACTGGGATCAACGGGTGTCCGTCCGTTAAACTGGGTGGTAGAGCGGCTGGCCGGGCAAGGAGATTTCGTGTTCGGACCAGAATGCAGAAAGTATTCACTATACGTACACTATGAGGCGCTTAGGCGCGGTGCTCGTCTCCCTATCATAGGCCTTTGAGCCTGTAATGGGTTATTCACCCAATAACTTGGAATATAAGCCCACTACATCATCCAGGCCACCACAATTACCTCCCCTAGGTGTTCCCCTTGGTACTCATTTTACATACCACTCCACATAGAGTGGACGGACACCTGAGCCAAGTGACCCCAGTTTCCCGCACCAGGATTCGAACCCTGGCGCCAACAGGCTGGCAGCTTTGCAGTTAGCGATGCTAACCACTCAGCCACTGCGGGGTTATAGAGTCAAGAAGCTTCACATAGATATATGACTTATAGTGAACTGGTGCCTTTTGATAGGTAGAATGCTGTCTTATGTAATGTTATTTTTTTTTCAAAATATAATGAAAAAAAAAAAACAGATTTCAATGGGCCCTGCGCTTGGAATCTTAAGGGCCCAGGTTAGGTGTCCTCAAGGCGTTCTCCTTACTCCCACTGATAAAAGAAAAAAAAAAAGTGATGAAGGGGAGGTGTTAGGGCAGTTATGCTCTTGGTTAGGTGTGCAGGGAGGTGGGGGTATGACATTGCTTGGTCAGATGGAGTGTTGCAACTGCGTAGCGTTGCCTATGTTTTTCCTTGTTTTTTCTTTGACACTATTTCTTTTCGGCGAACACTTTCATTAATATTAATTTCTTACCATCTACCTATCTCATTCATTTCGTCATTTTCTTTTCTTACACAGTCATTCTTCTGTTCAGTCCAAACCATTCCTTTCTTGCTCATTCAACACTACTTACTGTACATTCACGTACCCCCTCTCACTCAGTCTTTCTCAGTTACCCATTCTCAACTAAAACTCATCCATCACACAATCTTATCTGATTCATTCTTACTTAACTTTCTCTGCAGTCCAAACTCTCATTCTCTCTCTCTCTCTCTCTCTCTCTCTCTCTCTCTCTCTCTCTCTCTCTCTCTCAGTTTCCAGTATTGTCTTTGTTTCCTATCATTTTTTTAAATCACTCCTGTTCTCTTCTCCCCATTTTTCCTTTCTCTGCTTTCTTCCTTCCTCATCCTGCTTATCTGATCTTGTCCAGACCCACAAACTCCACGTCAAATTCTGGAGCCAACTTCTTCATAGACCACATTTTCTCCAACATGATTCTGTCCTGCGTCTACTCCTCCCTTCCTACTTACCCCATCATGTCACTCCTCTCTTCCCACCCCTTCTTTTCCGACTCAATCATTTTCTCATACATTACTTCCCTCTAGTCAAAATTTTCCCATACTCCTTCCATCTCTCATGACTTCATTCCTTCTTTTTCCCCTTTGTTGGTCTCTTCTCTTCTTCATTCCTTCTTGCCCAACTTTTTCTTTCTGTCCACCTCCTGCCACAGTCGTCTTCCACGGTTATGTCTCTTCTGCTTCATCTCTTCTATCCCATCTCTCATCATCCCTTATCTTGATCTTTCCTCTCATCTCTCTCCCTTGTTCTCTCTCTTTCTTTTCTCTCCTGTCTACATTCACTTCTCCTCTCTCTCCTCCCTATTCTGTCCCATCGGTGTTATAGTAACAGCTGTGTTTCCTCCTGGTTGGAAGGAAAGCGGAGCAGCTGGTTTTCTGGTGTGGCTATGTGTCAGTCCGTCGAGCACTGCAAGACTTTCTGGTACTTGTTATATTGTGGGTTAGGTTCGTATGGATTTTCTAGGATGAGATGGGTGAGGTTACGCTGAAATATGTTTCTTAGTTTGGGTTGGTTTTAGTTAGATTATTCAGGTTAGGCAAAATCTGGTTTATTTAATATGTGATTACAGACTAAGGTGAAAGTACACAGAGCATGACGGGGTTGAGAAGGCCTACGATGGTTTGACATGATAAACAGTAATAAGGTGGACAGGTTAATATGTACAGAGTATAGGGACAAGACTGATGGGGGAATGACGAGAGGATGACTAAGGACGAGGAGCACCTGGAGGGGGATGCTTGGAGTTGCGGGGAACTGTGATCAGTATGGTAGTTCTGAGATCCTTACAAAGATTTTTTTTTATCAACTACAGTAATACTTTGTCTTATTTGTTTCTTTATATTCCTTTGTTCCTAACAAAGTTAGTTACTTGTATTCCATTTCCTTGTTCTATGTTTGCATGTTCTGTGACTCCTTTTGTTCTTCTCTTTCCCTTTTTTTATGTTTCCTACTTAGTTCCTCATGTTTTTTGACGTGTATCAGTTGTTAATATTTTCTGCCGGATTTCCTTACATATTAACATGTGTTCCTTGCTTTTATTCCTTTCTCGCTTCTATTCCATTGTTTCTTACTGCCTAACATCCTCACTCCGTCACTGGGTTCTCGTTTTGAGTCCTGGCCTATATCTCCTCATTACCTTCTTCCTTGTTCCATCTTCATATTCATGACTGGTGTTCCCCGCCTGTGTTATTTTTTAGGTTACTTGTACTCCCTACATAGTTCTCCGTGTTCTGTGCCTGTGTTCCATGCCTTACGTTTGCCTGGAGTGATAAGTAGCTACTGTAATGCCAGAAGGGAAAGGCAGGATGGCGTTCCTTCCAACTTTCCCACACTGATTAAACAGTTTTCCTTCTTCTCTTCCCCATCCGATATCATCTCTTCTTTCTTAACTGTTTGTGGTTTTCGTTTCTTCCTCACTTCAGTATTTCATCATCATCATCGTTGTCGTCTTTGTGTTTTGTGTTCTTTCCCTAGCCTTGATTTTACTTGTTTTGCTTCGTTAGTCTCTTTTTTTCTCCCCCAACAAATACTCCAGGCTTCATTAACCTCTTCTCTCTCTCTCTCTCTCTCTCTCTCTCTCTCTCTCTCTCTCTCTCTCTCTCTCTCTCTCTCTCTCCCTTGTTTTACTCTTTCCTTCTCTTTCTTTATCAGTTCCATAATCTTCCATGGCTTGTTTCGTTTTTTTTTTTTTTTTCAGTTTTCCTTTTTATCTTGTCTTTGTTCTTTTTCCTTCTCCTAGTCAGTGCAACTCATGTCACATCATTTTCATTAGTTTTCTCATATCTTGTTGACAACTAATTTTATCGAAGCAAATAGAGAGGCAGATCATAAAATTGTGAAGGGAACAGTGTATAGAACTGTGTGTGTGTGTGTGTGTGTGTGTGTGTGTGTGATGGGGTTAGTAGTTGCTATAGTCATGGTTATAGGATTAATAATATATATAAAGGTTATGATAATTGGTTTGCTCATTGGTCATACAGATGACATATGGATTAGCTGTGGAGGTAGCCACGATGGTGACAGTGGTGGTGGCAACAGTGGTGGTATGAGGTGGCAGTGGTGGTGGCAACAGTGGTGGTATGAGGTGGCAGTGGTGGTGGCAAGAGTGGTGGTATGAAGTGGCAGTGGTGGTATGAAGTGGCAGTGGTGGTGGCAACAGTGGTGGTATGAGGTGGCAGTGGTGGTGGTAACAGTGGTGGTATGAGGTGGCAGTGGTGGTGGCAACAGTGGTGGTATGAGGTGGCAGTGGTGGTGGTAACGGTGGTGGTATGAGGTGGCAGTGGTGGTGGTAACAGTGGTGGTATGAGGTGGCAGTGGTGGTGGCAACAGTGGTGGTATGAGGTGGCAACGGTGGTGGTAACAGTGGTGGTATGAGATGGCAGTGGTGGTGGCAACAGTGGTGGTATGAGGTGGCAGTGGTGGTGGCAACAGTGGTGGTATAAGGTGGCAGTGGTGGTGGCAACAGTGGTGGTATGAGGTGGCAGTGGTGGTGGTAACAGTGGTGGTATGAGGTGGCAGTGGTGGTGGTAACACTGGTGGTATGAGGTGGCAGTGGTGGTGGCAACAGTGGTGGTATGAGGTGGCAACGGTGGTGGTAACAGTGGTGGTATGAGATGGCAGTGGTGGTGGCAACAGTGGTGGTATGAGGTGGCAGTGGTGGTGGCAACACTGGTGGTATGAGGTGGCAGTGGTGGTGGCAACAGTGGTGGTATGAGGTGGCAGTGGTGGTGGCAACAGTGGTGGTATGAGGTGGCAGTGGTGGTGGCAACAGTGGTGGTATGAGGTGGCAGTGGTGGTGGTAACTGTGATGGTATGAGGTAGCAGTTGTGGTGCCAACAGTGGTGGCATGAGGAGGCAGTGGTGGTGGCAACAGCGGCTTTAAAACAGAGCACAGGCTTTCTGAGTGTAATGACAATCGTGGTAGTGCTTAGAAGAATAATGACGTACTGAATGATATGATAAGATAAAATAAACAATAACAACAACAACCACCAATACACCACATATACCAATGACCTCAACAAATCAACTTATTTATCATCTGTTTGTAAACCTTTTCTTAACATTATATCAGAAACATCCTACTTTGCCGCCACCAGCAGCAGCGCCTTATTTTACACCTGTTAGTAAACCTTTCTCTAAAGCTGTATCAGTAACAACCACAACCCTGTATGCTAGTGACGCCAACATATCACCCTGTTTAACCTGTACTCGTAAATTCTCCCTTTATTATACACTTTCCGGGAAGTTGCTGGTAAGTGTAATTCAGGTCGGGGCCATAAAGGTGTCTTGTATGAAGAATTAGTGAGTTGTGGCCACTTTGTCATGGCTGCCAGGGTGGTAGTGTTGCCCTTGCTGCCCTCACACTGATAATAATTATAGGGTTATGACCTGCTGCATCTCTGATTGACATATATACACTAAAATTTAGTTGTGAAATAGTTATAGAAGTTTTCGGCAGGAGCATAATATAAAAATGCAAAAGACATTATCAGCGTACTATCTGTCTGTCTATATACCTAGGCTGCTTCCCCCAAGGAAAGGGAGGTACTGAAGTGATTATTTGGAGGAGTCAGAGCGAGGAGTGGCATCAAGTATGTTTAATTATGGAGATTAAACAGTTAAAGAATCGTGAACAGCAAGCAGTACTGAGGGAAGAGAAAGACAACACCCATAACTCAGGGACTGGAGATTATATTCAGCTTGACGGATCAGTAACAATGGACAGCACTACAAATTACAAAACACTTCACTGACACACATACGAAACTAATGTTAAGACTCAGACAAAGGATACGTTAACACCAATTACTCTAATTTGATGGTTCATAAAGCAGTTGAGTTAAAGCTATGGATAACAACACACAGGGAATACCTGGGTAATTATGTGGTCTCTTTCAATGGTGATAAGTACTGGGACAAATTCGTACAGTTAAGAATTAAATAATGTTTACAGATGACAGTGTGTTGCTAAGTGAAGACGAAGGATGAGTTTGGGAGAGTGCGTAAGAAACGGAATCTAAAGGTGAATTTAATATAGGGAAGAGCAAAGTTACGGTCTTTGAGAGAAATGAAGTCACTGAATGTACAGTGAGGTTGGATGAGGAGGAAATGCAAAATGTGAGTGCATTTAAGTACTTGGGTAGTGTGATGAGTAAGGATGCAAGTTTAGAGGGTGAAGTGCTTGAATGGATACAACAAGGAAGAAAGGTTGCTGGTTCCTTGAAAGCAGTGATAAGAAACAGGGAAGTGAGCATGTAAGGGGAAAAGTTACTGCATGACAGTACAGTATTGTGATACCAACTCTAAAGTAACGAAGTGAAGCCTGGACCTTGTTGAAGGAAAAGAAGTCAAGACTGAGAGCGGTGGAAATGAGTTATTTGAGTGGAGCATGTGGACTGTGGAGCCATATGGAGAGACAGACTGACAAATGAAGAAATGAAGGAGCATTGTGGTGTGGATGTGGGTGTGATAGGAAGAGTTAGGAGATACACACTGTGGTGGTTTGGCCATGTGGTGAGGATGGAGAATGAAAGATTGACAAAAAGAGTGTATGTGAGTGAGGTGGAAGGGGGGAGGAGAGGGAGGAGGAGGCCAAGGATGTGATGGAGGGATGGAGTGGAGAGGTATATGGGAGAGGCGGGTGTGAGCTGGGCTCAGGGCGGTGGAATGACGGGGGACGGAGACATGGAAGCAATTTGTTTGTGGCCACCCATTACGGCATTGAGGCGTCTGGCAGTAGATAGTAGAGAAAAATTAAACAGAATTAATGGAGAAGCCATGAGGAGAATGCAGTAAGGAATGCACTTCTGGGAGACGTAATTAGTGTGGAAGAGAAGAGATGAGAAAAGAAGAGAGAGAGAGAGAGAGAGAGAGAGAGAGAGATGCTCTGTTATGGTGACAAGTGAGACATGGAAGGAGAGGGTGGTACCTAAGGAGTGAGACAGAGCAAACTCTAATTATGACAGTCAGACGGGAGGGTGGTTCAGGGTATCGAAACCAGAGGCGTCGTTCTCATTTGACAATTAGTGCGCCATGTGGTTGATCAAGAGAGAATGTGTGTGTGTGTGTGTGTGTGTGTGTGTGTGTGTGTGTGTGTGTGTGTGTGTGTGTGTGTGTGTGCACTAATTACCGTACTACATCCACCACATGTCATTATGGTAAGTGAGGGTGGCATTGAAGATGTGCAGGGTTGTGACGAAATAAAACAAGAACCGATGACATTGCGTGAAAAACAAAGTTAAGTGACGAGAAGCAGAAGTTACGAAATGAAGCGGCAGTGAAGTGAGTTGGCAAGAATATGGTAGTGTGGTGATAAGGACGTTCAGTGACGAGGAGTGAAAGATGAAAAATGTTAAGAGCCCGAAACTGAAAGATACATGACGGGAAGCAAAATGATAAAGATGAACATGGCAGTAATTATGACGAGAGTGAAACTGTGGGTGATGTGAAAAGTGAATGACATGGTGAAAGGTGTTGAGGTGAAGTGAAGTCAACTGGAACGACGTATGGAAGATACGAGTATCACATGAAACAAGTGGTACTAGACACAACAAACCTCGCCCGACAGCAGTTGTTTTATTGTTCCTAGATACTGAGAGGTACTGCCATTTAATGTCAGTACAGTACGCAATTAAAGTCTAAGGTAATGGCGCAAATGTTTTCAAAAAACTCCCTATGAACATCCGTGAACTTGCATTTGACCTTTCAAGGTCACTGAGCGTCAAAGGTCACGGTGCCAAATAAAAGCCAGAATGAGACTTCCTATATCTTGAAAATAGTAAATATATATTTTCAACGAGTTTCAAGTTACAGCCCCCTGAGTACCCGTGACCTTGATTTTGACCTTTCAAGGTCATTTACGGTCAAAGGTCATGGTACCATTAAAAACCTATATGGCATTTCCTATATCTCGATAATGGTAAATATTTATCTTTAATCAGTTTTGAGTTATAGCCCCCTGAATATCCGTGACCTTGAATTTGACATTTCAAGGTCACACAAGGTCAAAGGTCTTGGTGCCAAATGAAATCCCAGGTAACGAGTTCCTATGTGTTCATGATAGTAAACATCTCTGTCTTCAACATGTTTCAATTTATAGTTCTCTGAAAATCCGTGACCTTGATTTTGACCTTTCAAGGTCACTTGATTACCTCCAAAATTTAATCACTTTCTTTTAGGACCAGTGCAAACACATCCTGAAAGTTTCATTTCATTTCATTCAGCCGTTTTCCGGTAATGTTGTTAACAAACGAAGAAACAAACAAACAAGCAAACAAACGCGACCAAAAACAACACCTCGTCGGACTCCGTCCGGGCGAGGTAATAATTATGCATATAGGGTGATGAGGTGGTAATGAAGTATTGTAAGTTCATTAAGCGAAGAGGAGTAAAACATGATATAAAAAAGGTATGAGTAACACATAAAGTAATTAAACATGAGGTGGTGATGAAATGTCCAGATTCAGATCATGTGACCTGCTTATTACACTCATTGTCGTGGAGGTGTGTCTTTGTCCCCGCAGTCAGAATGTAATTATAGAATTTTGCCAGAACTCCGGGTGAGATGCAGTGTGTGTGTGTGTGTGTGTGTGTGTGTGTGTGTGTGTGTGTGCATGCTAACATGTATAACTTATAAATCTCAAACGGTCAGGTGTATATGACTAATGGAGTGTGAGGAGCGAATTAAATTGTGGAAACAGAAAAGACGGAGAGGAAGTTTTTGACAAGCTAATGAAAAAGAGTGTGCTGGCAGTGGAAGGTGAAATGAGTGCTGAGAAAGTATGGGAAGACTTAGAAAATGTTGGGGAATGTTTGGATAGGAAGAGTGATATTTATTGAATTAATATTGAAGAAGAGAAAGGGATTTGTTAGAAGGTAAGATCAAAGAATGTATATGCTGATAAATAGCCTCTGTACACTTTTCTGTATTATATAACGCAATTATGGATATTATCAGGCACACACGCCTTGCACCCATAATGCCCTCTATGGCTTGGTGTGTTGGTTCATAATTTATTGCCTGGAGCAGAAAGCGATGGGAAAATGGTTTGCACAGCAAGGCATTCATCATCTTGGCTCTGTTTATCAGGTACACTTTGGCGAGGGGAGATATAACGCCAACCTCTTTGGTAAGTTATGGGACGTACATCAGAGGAGAAGGACGTCCTAGATCCATTTCCCCCATTTGTGTATCTTGGGACTTACGATGTGGTTGACAAAACAAGCGGCTGATGGTGTTTGCGCAGAAAAAATAAAATACTAACTCTCTCTCTCTCTCTCTCTCTCTCTTGACCCTAATACAGTTTGCTGTGTGTGTGTGTGTGTGTGTGAGAGAGAGAGAGAGAGAGAGAGAGAGAGAGAGAGAGATGCATAGAGGAGCAAAATACAACCAAAACCTGTGTAATGGAGCATAAACGGAGGCTAAAAATCCACTCTCATGTACAGTACTCATGAAAGACACCGTGCTCTCCCTCCTTTGTGGCGTAGCAAATAATATCCTTTATTTATTTATTTATTTATTTATTTTGTAAAAGTATGCCATTCCTCCCCCAGTTTTTATTTTCCAACTCGTCCACTCTTGTCTTTGGCCAAGGACGTACTGAGTCGCACATCAACACATTTTCATTGTCCCCCAAAATGGTAACTGAATGGTTGCCATGTCGTGTTGGTCGGCTCTTAATCTTCAGAAGCCTTCTTTAATTTCGTGTTCTTAACAATTCTTATTTTATTTATTTCTCTTAACAAACCTCCTTTTATTTCGTCCGTCTTTTGATTTTTTTTTATTTCCTTGTTTATTGCCATTTCTCTATAATTTTTTTTATATCCGATTTCCTATTCTCTTCTGCTCTTTCTCCGATATAATGTTATTTTAATAAATGTTTTCTTTCTCTAGTGGTCCATTAAGTTTTGTCATCTCATACTGAATCATCTTGTTTTGACCTGTAATTTTATTATGTGTCATTAGTTACGAGCCAGCTACCGCATCGAACGAAGCGATGTTTAGTTCAGCTGAGAAATGAGCGGCCCGACACAACCCGGCCTGGACCGACACTACACTGCCCGACCGCGATGGTTTTCAGAGGCTAACAACTTTTCCACTATGTGAGATAAAGAGGAGATTCTTTTAGTAGGTAGCAAATACATTCAATAAATTTTATTTTATCTATCTATTTACTCATGAGACCAAAGAAACTTCATGGAATCCCAGCTTTCTAAGGAAATGTACCGAGGGCTTTAATTAACATGTTTCATCATGAAATCGAATTTTAAAAGATTTTCTGTTGTAATACTATGTTTTCTTGAATTCTAGCAATTAAATATCGGATATTAGGCATATAATTTTACATAAACGTTCGTTCCATGTTTAGGGGATGAAATCAGAAAGGATAATCGCCCTGTTTCTGGGTTTTGTCATTCGATCATTAGCCAAGCGTTTACCGACGCAGTTCGTTGCACAGCGAGTCAGGAGCAGAGAACTGAACATTGCACGTGTGATAAATGATATGGCACCTTGCTATATTGACATCCAGAGAGAAAACGTGAGAAAGTAAATATTATAGCTCAATTATTCTTCTGTTATTGTTCAGATACCTCAAGAGCAATGTTGAAGGTTAACACCGAAATGAAATTATGATAATAGGCGCACAAAACGCTCGCTCGTTCGTCATCCGTTCACAAGGCGAACCTTACTGGTAATATTGTCTTTCTGTATTTCGATATAATTTCTTACACACACATTATATATATATATATATATATATATATATATATATATATATATATATATATATATATATATAGTTTTCACATTGGTACAAATGTGTGGTTGTGGTTATTAGGCTCAGAGACGAGTTGTTTACCAACGCATGCCGCTATAGTGCCTAACAAGATGCCTGAGCCTCACTTATAACGCAGTCCTGACTGAACACTGGCTGATGATGTTGTGTGTATTACCTCCATTTGCATCAGTAACTCTTATTACATTTCAGGTTTTAATAGCAGTTCAATAATTTCTGTTAATTTACATCTTCTCCCCAATTTTTACAGCAGGATGAATTTGTTTTGTCCTATGAAAGAAATTATAACTCCACAACCAAAAGGAAATATTTTGGACAACTCACACTGGTGTCTCCATTTGGCACGCGTGGGATGCCACAAGGTTGCCACTCTTAGGAATAAAAAGTAGTTTACCCTCTCACTCTCCTTCTGACATCACCTGGAAAAAGAAAATGTGCGAGTGAGAATGAGACAATACGGCAGGTAGAAATTAGGAAAGGGAAAGGGAGAGACAGCGTATGTGTGATAAAAAGAGATCCAGGTAATGAATGAGAGGAGTAAAGAAAGGATGAAAAAATGAAAATTAATCATGTGAAAAGGAAGAAGAAGGAGGTTTGTAAATGAGAGTGCCAGAGAGAGAGAGAGACAGAGAGAGAGAGAGACAGACAGACAGACAGACAGACAGACAGAGTGAGAGAGGGAGGTCAGGTTGTGGCGAGAAGGTTACAAAGGAAAAATTGATGGGTGGTGTCAGGAGGTGGGGGATGGAGGAAAGTGGACGGGGAAATGGAGAGAAAGAAGGACCTGTGGAAGGAAGGAAGACAGTATAATGCTGGATAACGGAAAAAATTAACTCTGAGTCGGAGGAGGGAGAGGAAAAAACATATATACAAAAGATGACCATGATGATGATGATTTACGAAGATGGAAAGGAGAGAAGGAGAGATAATAGTACTACTTGACGTTAGAGGAGGATAAAATCCAGGAGAAGACACACACACACACACACACACACACACACACACACACACACACACACACACACACACACACACACACACACACACACACACACAAAAGCAACACTTCCTTGCTAGCACGTACAAATATATTACTACAACGTTACACATACCACATAGGAAAAAGCATGCACGCATTGTTACGGGCAAGCAAGAGCAGCAAACAAAGAGATGTTTACGTTCAGCTGAGAAATGAGGTGCCCGACACGATCTGCCCGAATATTCCCGACATCTATTGCTATCCAGCATAGGACAATTTAGAACCAAACGGTGCAGGCATTGAGTGCGGGGGTGTTGGAGGACTCTAGTCAGCTATTGCCGCACAAGTATAGAAAACTAATTTAACGAGTAACTTCTTCCTTGTATGGGCAGATATAATAGGTTAGGTTAGGTTAGGTTAGGTTAGTGACCCCCAACCTAACCTAACCTAACCTAACCCATTATTATCTGCCCACAACAGGAGCAAATTACCCTTTAAGTTAGTTTTTTTTTTTTTTACTTCTGCAGGGACAGCTGACTAGACACCCCCAACACCCTTACACTCATTGCGTGCTCTGATTGGAATATGCGACCCGGCTAGGCCCAACACGACAAGGCGGGCCGCAATGGTTTTCAGAGACTAATAACTTTTCTAGTATGTGAGACAGAGAAGCGATTCTTTCAGCAGGTAGTCAATACATTCAATAAATTTTGTTTTTAGCTATATATTTACTAATGAGACCAAAGAAACACCTTGCAATCCCAATTTTCCGAATGAATTTACCGAGGGTTTCAATTGACTTGCTCCAGTTTGAAATCGAATTATAAAAGACATTCTGTCATAACACTGAATATTTTCTTGCATGAATTCAAACAATTAAATATCGGATATTATTCTCATAATTTTACGTGGACTTTTTTGTTCTTTATTTAGTAGGTTAAATCAGCAAGGGCAATCGCCCCATTTCTGGGTTTTAGCATTCAGTCAATGGTCAAGCATTTACCGACACAGTTCATTGACATGGAGAGTGGGATAGCAGAGAACTGAACATTGTGCGTGTGATAATTGCTACTGCGCCTCGCTATATGCACATTGAGAGAGAGAGAGAGAGAAGGTAAATATTATAGCTCAATTTTTCTTCTATTCTTGCACAACTACCTCGTGAGAAATGTAGAATGTTTACACCACGATGAAATTATGATGATAGGCATATGTTCAAACGCTCGCTCGCTCGTCACGCGCTCACAATGAGCATTTTACTGGTACATACACACCTATCCACTTTACACACATATACATTTACTCTCACTCACTCCCACACTAACATCTTGCGCACGCAGATTTCCGTCACTTCAAAATAAATTTCCTTAAAATTATGAATCTGGTGCCAAGTCTGTGGGAACATGACAAAAATGGAGGCAATGTGAGTGACTTTGCTTAAAATATTGCCCGTACCTCCAAATAACTCCAACCAGATGAGAGAGAGAGAGAGAGAGAGAGAGAGAGAGACAGACAGACAGACAGACAGAGACAGAGAAAGAGGGGGGGATTAGAAGAGAAGGGATTGAACATGAATAAAATGAGAGAAGGGGAATCAAAATAAAGAAGAAGAGAAGCAAGAGGAAAGGGAAGAGGAAAGGAAGGAAGAAAAGATGAAGAAGAAGGAGGAGGAGGAGTAGCTGCGATGACAGAGTGTCTTTAGTCTCAGGTAATTAGTGTGTGTCGTTAATCGCATCATGATTGCTCAAACTGCGATTTTCTGGTTCTCATTAAACTCACTCTATGCATTTTCCTTGTCTTCACTTGCTTAGTTGAAATGGCAGTTCACCATTACCCCACAACCATCACCTGAGCGTATGCCAGTGACAGCAACAAACCAGCCTGTTTAATCTCTACTCATAAACCCTCCCATTATCATTACCTTGCCCGGACGTAGTCCGACTAGGTATTGTTTTTGGGCGAGTGTCTTTGTTTGTTTGTATGATTGATTGTTCGTTCGTTTCTTTGTTTGTTAGCAACATTGTGGAAAAACAGCTGAATGAAATGACATGAAACTTCATCGATATGGAGGTAATCGAGTGACCCTGAAAGGTCAAAAGCAAGGTCACGGATTTTCAGAGAGCTGTAACTTGAAAACAGTTGAAGATAGAAATATTTACCATTCGAAACATACAGGAACTCGTAATATGGGGTTTCATCTGCCACCAAGACATTTGACCTTGAGTGGCCTTGAAAGATCAAACTCAAGGTCACGGATAGTCAGGGCGCTGTAACTTGAAACTGGTTGAAGATAGAGAGTTATTTGCGATTATCAACATATAGGAAGTCCCATATGGGTTTTTAATTGGTACCTTGACCTTTGACCATAGGTGACTTTGAAAGGTCAAACTCAAGGTCACGAATATTCAGGGAGCTAACTCGAAACTCGTTGAAGATAGAGATATTTACTATTACCAAGATATAGGAAGTCTCCCATGGGCTTTCATTTGGCAGCATGACCTTTGACCTTGAAAGGTCAAACGCAAGATCTCGGATTTTCAGAGGGCGCAACTTGAAAACATTTGCTTCATTGCCTCAGACTTTAATTGCGCACTGACAAGAAATGGCAGAAACAAGTCAGTATTTGACAGCAACAAAATAACTGCTGTTGGTAAAGATTTGTTGTGCCTGGCACAACTTCTTAAATAAATAACGGCTGTTATACTCGTAACCACAACCACAGAATACCAGTGCCAATAACAGACCAGCCAGTATAACCTCTATTCATAAACCTTCCCAATTCACTGACTCAGTAACAGCTGTTATAACCACCACCACCTAATGCCAGTGACAGTTACAAACCACCTTGAATAACCTCCACTCGTAAACCCTCCATTAACATACTTCTTCTAGGAAACAGCTGGTATGTTTAATCCAGGTCGGGGTCATAAAAGTGTCGTGGGTGAAGAATTATGAATTAGGGAGTTGTGGCAATTGTTTTTACTGGTGGGTTGGAGGGGTGGAGAGAAAGCGATCTTGCGCTTGTAATAAGCTGTTTCTTCCTTGTGAAAGGTACTTTAGACTATCTGAATAAAGATCGAAAAAGCGACATTACTTTTCACTCGACAAGGTATGTTTTCACCCTTGTTTGTTTGTTTGTTAGGTTGTCTGTTGGCAGGATTACTCAAAAACTAAGCTAGAGATCTGGACCATATTTGGTGGGTAGATAGCCCATGTACCAGGAAACAATCGATTAACTTTTGGGACCGATCCGGATCCTGTATCCGGAAGAGTGTTTGCGAAACCCTAATCAATTATGAGAAAACCTAACCCATTATGAAGAATGGTTTGGAAATTAAGTTGCCCTTGTGAGAGAGATGCGTTACACTGAGTGCCCCTCTAGTTACTTAACTGCCATTATCAGGGGAGCACCGGTGGTGCAGCGGTCACATATTTTACATGCGAGAGGAACCAGGTTGTAAACGTAGGCCGGTGGAATTGCTGGACACTTCCTAAGTTTTCAAGTCCCCGTTCGCATGACAGGAAGTAGGAATCATGGCGTAAATCGACGTCGTACGTCGTATTATGGGAAAAGAAACTACAGACCCGTAACACAAGACGACATATTACCAAATATCTCACACACACCCCACCTCTTTTCTACGTACCCCTTTTTCCATCTCCCAGTTCACATAGCAGCAAGTAGGGAGCATGATATAAGTCGACTGAGTGGGTCGTATTATAGGGAAAGAAACCACAGACTCCTACCGCACACAGACACAATACCAATCTCACATGCACCCCGCCTCTTATCTCTACGCCCCTTCTCATCCCAGCCTAAGTAATATTCGGAAGGTTTCCTGGCTGTAACCTTCGACATGGAGAGGTCCTGTTCTTCAGTAGACTGTTTGACCTCGAGTTCTTCTTCTCCCATAATTGTATTAATACCCATAACCTAATAGCTGTGCCTGTGAAGGCTGTCCCTCCCTTCCTTCTTATGCATAACATAATCTGTCACACTATTGTCAATGAGGTGACATTTATCTGTCGAGTTTGCCATGAATACTTCAGAAAATACTCTTATATTAAGGTGGGCAAGTTCATGTACTACATGTAAGTTACAAGTTAGATGGAAGTACAGTAAGTTGTATGCACAATTAAGCAAGCGGTTTTTCTCTTTATCTTAACTGACTGTTCCGCTTTACTTCTTTGTATTAAAGTAAAGAAAAGAAGGCCGGAAGCCTGCACAACTGGCCCCTTGGCAGTGCATGTTCCATATGACGTGATGGTGAAGGTTGTGAGTGTAGGTGTTGTGTCAGCTTTGGTGGAGAAGTGTGTGGCGTGTAATGAGGGCAGCACAAAACACCATTTGTGTGTGTGTGTGTGTGTGTGTGTGTGTGTGTGTGTGTGTGTGTGTGTGTGTGTTTCGACACACGCCACACGCACTCGCAATAATTGCGTGTAGTGAGACACGGTGTTTTATTCACTCATCAGTACACAAAAAATTCTTGAGTAAATGTAGGCGGTGGCGTGATATTCTATTCTATATAAATTTAAAGACAAGTCCCATTAAACAGCATTAAAATGTCAGTACAAAACGACTCTTCTGTTGATGAAGATGCTTGTTTTCATTAGTATTAAAGTACCGGTACATCACAGTAGGAAAACAAAGTCCTGGATATCATGCAACAATAGTATTGATGTATTTAATACCACTAAGGAAGTGAGGTGGTGTGAGGGATGGCAGTGATATTTAACAGGCCGGAAGTGAGGTGGTGTGAGGGATGTCAGTGATATTTAACAGGCAGGAAGTGAGGTGGTGTGAGGGATGTCAGTGATATTTAACAGGCAGGAAGTGAGGTGGTGTGAGGGATGGCAGTGATATTTAACAGGCAGGAAGTGAGGTGGTGTGAGGGATAGCAGTGATATTTAACAGGCAGGAAGTGAGGTGGTGTGAGGGGTGCCAGTGACATTTAACAGGCAGGAAGTGAGGTGGTGTGAGGGATGGCAGTGATATTTAACAGGCAGGAAGTGAGGTGGTGTGAGGGATGGCAGTGATATTTAACAGGCAGGAAGTGAGGTGGTGTGAGGGATGGCAGTGATATTTAACAGGCAGGAAGTGAGGTGGTGTGAGGGATGGCAGTGATATATAACAGGCAGGAAGTGAGGTGGTGTGAGTGATGGCAGTGATATTTAACAGGCAGGAAGTGAGGTGGTGTGAGGGATGGCAGTGATATTTAACAGGCAGGAAGTGAGATGGTGTGAGGGATGGCAGTGATATTTAACAGGCAGGAAGTGAGGTGGTGTGAGGGATGGAGTAATTTCCTCAGTCTCTCTCTTCACATAAATCTTGCCGTAAGTCTCCATCCGGCACCATTATTCATATTCCTAGTGCACCTTATGTCTGACTTCTTGACACTACCAGAAGTATTATTTCTCTCTCTCTCTCTCTCTCTCTCTCTCTCTCTCTCTCTCTCTCTCAACAATTGCCCCAACACTGCAGCTCTGCTACATTTTCTCATTATTCTCAACCTTGACAAGATATACACATTTTTTTTATTCTGTTTCCGTATTCTTTTACTCCTCTGTCTTTGTTGTTTTCCTCTCGTGGCTGTGTACCAAGGCTTGTTAGTTTTGGGTTTTTGTTTACTATGAATATTTTCTTCTTTTGATGGCTTTGTTTTTTGAATTGTGGGTTTGTTTATTTTTTCCTTTTATCTTTTCACTTCTCTCTTCCTCCTTCCTATAATTTTTTTCTTGTTTTTCCTCCTCCCATTTTATTTTTCATTTCACTTGCTTTCATCCTGGATCTCTCTCTCTCTCTCTCTCTCTCTCTCTCTCTCTCTCTCTCTCTCTCTCTCTCGCGTTACTTCTTTCCTTCATTATGGCTTTCTTTTTATTTTTCTCTCCTTTCCTCTTCCTGTCATCGTCGTCATTTTCCTTCCTCTCTCCTCTCCTGATTTCCCTCCTCCTTCCTTACCTTTCATCCTCAATCACCCTTCGCCTCCCCTTCCCTATCTCTCATCCATTTCCTTCATTTTTTTTTCTTACTTCATACTTTCCTTCCTCTTGAGTCGTCTCTCTTCCTTCACCCCTGTCCACCCTAACCCTCATTCCACCTCCTCTTCCTTCCCCCCCCCCTCTCTCCCCATTTCCTACCAATCGTCTTCTTCCCTCACCTAACTTTTGTTTCCTCACTCTCTCGCGTCCCCTCACGAGACAGAGAGAGAGAGAGAGAGAGAGAGAGAAGGCGCCCTGGGAAAAAATGTGAGAGAAACGTGTGGTGTTGAAAGAAAACTAAAAGTAAACTAAAACATTTTGTGTGTGTGTGTGTGTGTGTGTGTGTGTAAAGCGTAATGGAAAACTAACAAATACAAAATGATTTTTATAGGAGAGAGAGAGAGAGAGAGAGAAAGAGAGAGATTGGGGAGGTTGTGGCAAGGACGTTGCAAAGGAAAAACAGGCAGGTTCAGACAACTGGTGTGGGAGGAGAAAAGAAAACTTGGAACAAAGAAGTGAATGGGTGGTGGAGATAGAGGAGGAAGATTGGGAGAAGAATGGAGGAAGGAGGGAATTTGGCTGGAGGTAGGTGAGGGAATGAGAGGGAGGAGGGAAGGAAGGGAAATTTGGAGATGAAGAGCAAAACTTGGAAGGTAAAGAAAGTATAGAGAAACTGTCTTATTTTCGAACAACGAGGTTATCTGCAGCGCTGGAGCTAATTGTCCTAAAGCAATATCGATGCAGGGAAATGCAGAAAGACAAAGAAAAAGAGAGAGACAAAAAAGAAGAAAGGAGGGGGGAAGAAAGAGTTTTAGGCTAGGAGAAGAGTAAGAGTAAAGAATACGAGTATGTAAGTGAAGATAAGGACTGGGAAAGGAGAGAAAAGAAAAAGTAGAATAACTGGAGGAGGGAGGGCAGGGTAGAAAAGAAGTGTAAATATGGGAACGGAGGAGAGAAATATGGTAGGGAGATGGTGTGTACCGGAGAGAGAGAGAGAGAGAGAGAGAGAGAGAGAACAGTTGCCTGGGTACATTTCACGCTAATATATCTCAAATGCGTCTCGTTTATCTGGTTTTGAAGGCGATTATTAATTAGCTTTCTAGGGGATAACTGAGCTTTAGCTCAGAGTACGTGTGTGTGTGTGTGTGTGTGTGTTTGTGTGTGTGTGTGTGTGTGTGTGTGTGTGTGTGTGTGTGTGTGTGTGTTCACGTGATTGCATGTGTGAATAAAACTGAATGTCGACGGATCTTACTTTATGTAATGTACAGCTTTGCTTTCTTATTCCATTAGGTTAAACTGTGAGAGTATAGACGGAGAAGGGAGAGAAGATGAGATCGATGGGGACTGGGTGTGAAAATAATTGAGGCCGGAAGAATATATGCTGATAAAATTCTGTAGTGTATACTGAAATTATGATGACTTCCTGTACAGCTGTGATCCACACAACCACCTCATGTACTGACACAGGTTCTGTGTTGTGCACCCTTAGTTATGTCTGAGTTTGCTGCCTTTGGTACTGGTATTTGATTACAACAAGCAGAAGAAGGAGCCTAAATACAATTGTGCAAAGACATCAGTAGAAATGACAAAACTCATTCACCAGGGTATATGGAAGGGACTCGCTCATGGCTGCGAAGACCGTAAAATGATACTTTAATTCTTAATGATGTACTGGAAATTTAGCTGCTTTACCAACCCCTGTTACCTTATTTTTTTTTTCCCCATCGCCATACCCAGCATTGTTGAGTCGCATATTAACCCTTCTTCCGCTCTGTGGGGTCAGACTGACCCCAGCACATTTTTAATAATGATGCCATTCACCCACTTAGTGCTTTAGGGATCTCGTAAACCATGACTTTGTCTTTGCCAGTGTATAAGCACACGACATCTGAATGGAAAGACTCTTATAGTTCAGAAGTTACGAGCGCGCAAACTTGATTGAGGGTCGTCCGGTACCCCACCTAGCATTTCGTATAACTTTTTATTATTATTTTTTTTTTCAAATTCTAGATATTATTGATCATGTCACTAAATGTTGAAATGTTCTACAGTAAGCAGGGGAGAATCGGAGATCCTCTCATTTCTGATGCTGATCATGACACCTGCAGTGATTTATCTGATGTTAAAATCATTCAGGGGTTTTCTGATAATAAATGTCAATATTGTTACCTCGCCCGGACGGAGTCCGGCAAGGTATTGTTTTTGGTTGAGTTTGTATATTTGTTTGTTATGGACTTTACAGGAAAGCGCCTGAATGAAATTGCATGAAAATTTCAATGTATGTGGGCACTGGTCCCCCCAAAAAGTGGTTAAATTTTGAAGGTAATTAAGTGAACTTGAAAGGTCAAATTCAAGGTTACGGATTTTCAGAGGGCTATGACTTGAAAACGGTTGACAGTAGAGATACTTACTATTAGGAACATACAAGAACTCGTAATATGAGCTTTCATTTGGCACCAACACTTTTGACCTTGAATGAACTTGAAAGGTTAAACTCAAGGTCACTGATATTCAAAGGACTATAACTCGATACTGGTTGAAGATAGATAGATATTTACTATTATCAACATATAGGAAATCCCGTATGACTTTTTAATTGGTACCTTGACCTCTGACCGTAAGTGTCCTTGAAAGATCAAACTCAAGGTCACACATATTCAGGGGCTATAACTCGAAACTCGTTCAAGATAGATTTTCACTATTACGAAGATAAATGAAGACTCACATGGGCTTTCATTTGGCAGCATGACCTTTAACCTTGAGTGACCTTGAAAGGCCAAACGCAAGTTCAGGGATTTTCAGAGGGCGTAACTTGAAAAAATTTGCTCCATTAGCTTAGACTTTAATTGTGCACTGACACTAATTTTCATAAACGAGTCAGTATTTAAAAGCAATAAAACAACTGCTGTCGGTCAAGGTTTGTTGTGTCTGGTACCACTTGCTTGTGTCCTGAACTTAGATTCAACTGAATTTTTCGTGTCATTTTATTTGCATGAGTTTTTTTTTTTTTCTTATGGTGTCAGAACTGATAATATATTTATTCTTTAATGTTAAGAGCATGCTGAATGAATAAAAAATATGGAACCTAAAAGGACATGTCACATAATTCATTACCTGTGCAAAATTTCAATAATTTTGAAGAAAAAAAAAACACTTCATTGAATAACAATAAATAAATAAATAAATAAATAAAATACAAAAGAGACACTTGGTGGATTGGCTACACGTGCCATGCCTGGGCAACCTATGTACACCATTTAACACTTGTAAGATTGTGCATATGGCAGAAACATAAAAATTAAGTTGAGGTCTTTCAAAACCTCACATGGCGTTCCGGGTTACGTTTCTTCACAGGGCGTACGAAGGGTTAGGAAAGGTTTATTGTTTCCCAGCCATAATGAAAGACTTGTAAAGTGTCGTGTTGGTGGTTGATCCATCTAAACCAATATTCGCTGTCATTTTCTTCTGAATCTACTTCCTTCTTGTTTCTTTATAGTAACTGTTCGTTCTCATTCTTTTGTGCTTCTGTATTGTATGTATTGTTTTGTGCTATCGTTTTCTCTACTGATTAATATACAGTGGATTCTTCGATATAGCAGTATACTTAGTGCTTTGTCTTGTGCCCTGATTCTCTTTCACCTTTCTCTTTATGCTCTTCTTTCGTGTTAGTTTTTATACATTATGGTTATTCTCAATATTATCGAATGAAGTTTCCTCCTTTTTCATATTTACTTCTCCCAAGTTTGTTCAACTTTTAATTAATATTTATATTAAAGTTCCTTTGTTTATCATAGTTTTTATTATTTATCCTGGCTCATTTTATTGCACCAAATATTATGTTTAACGCTATATTACCTGCGTGTGTCTCCTATGTTTTCAATATTGTTGTGTCTCATTTAACAGTATTATACATTATTTTGCACTTGCCTATCTTATTTACTCTCAATGTTGACTTACGCTGTTTATTCCGTGTCTGTGGCCACTTTACTTCTGGCATCTGACACCGATCTATTTCACCGCACTATTCTCCTATCGTTTCACCAGTCTAAAACTGCAGCAACAGAGTGGGTACTTTCTGGATTTTGTTCCCAAGAAATTCAATCTATGATAATCCCTTCTCTGCCAGTCTTTCTCGCCCCTCATCTTCCTCCTCCTCTCCACCTCCTCATCTCCCACCCCTTTCATTGCCTCTAATATCATCACTCTTCATTTGCACTCTCCCTTTTCACAGATCACCTTCACTTAACTTCCCTCAGTTCGTTCACCTTCACTCCCTCCTTCATTCTCTCCCCTCTCACTGTTTTTTTTTTTTTTTTTTTTTTACCTTCCTTCTCTCCATTTATGTTTTACGTATTTAGGATGATATAGATGATGGCCGTGGTTATATCGGGTTTCTGTTTTGTGTCTCTAACTTATATATGATCACGTCTTGAAAATCAGTTGATAGGATAAATCATACTGTATAGCCAGGGCTTGGTATCCAGGGATTAGTGAAATATATTTTGACAGCTACCAAAGTTTGCCTTACACATTAGTCTTAGAATAGTATAAGGGATTTATTTCATTAACACACACACACACACACACACACACACACACACAAATAAAAAGATAGGACAAATATGCCACATCCAGTGGAGTTCAGTTTGGTAGGAATAGTTTGTTGTTGTCATAGCCGATTAAGTCGCACCCAGTTGAGTCTAAATTGTAGGTATAATTGGCTGTTGTAATTGAGAGGAATAGTTTGTTATTGTTATGGTCGATTAAGTCGCATCCAGTTGAGCCCAGATTGGTAGGTATAATTGGTTTTTGTTATAGTCTATTTTAATCTGCTATAGAGTCAGGGAGGGAACCGTGAGCACTCTACCAGTCGACGGCCTTGGGTTACTATTGTATCCGTAGCAGTATCAAATATCTCTTGTAAGACCGTGTATTTCTCCTTTTAGATATTTGAAGGAGTAATAATGACGATATGTTTTCTTTAATATCTTATGTAATTTTGCTTTGAAATATCCTTCACTGAGGACACACACACACACACACACACACACACACACACACACACACACACACACACACACACACACACCATTATTGCCCTGCTCGTAAATTCAGCAAATGACGGTAAAATAAATAAACAATAAGTTTGATTTTTTTTTTTTCGTATATTTTATGGAGTTCGAGCAAAAGTAAGGAGATTTGGCAGGTGGAGAGAGAGAGAGAGAGAGAGAGAGAGAGAGAGAGAAGTACCACTTTGAAAAACATACACATCCAACTGTAATAATCCCTCCCACTCCTAAATCATGTAAAATTTATTCCAGTCAACATCACAACATTTACATAAAAAAAATCAAACACTGTTAACCCTCATGAAAGGACCAAAAATAAACTGGCTCACTTAATTAAGGGAAAACAGCATGGCTTGGATAGATTAATTAGTTCCAAATTATTGGTAAATAATATGTAATTTTTGGTGTGATGAAATGAAAGGAAGAAGACAGACAAAGGCATGCAATATTCTTAAGGGTAAGATTAATGACAATGAAACAAGACAACAGATGAAACGGAAGTAATGATAGCAAAAGTAAAAGAAAGTAGAAGAGTAATTTATTCAAAACCAGATACAAGGATTAAAAGAAGAAAATGGAGGATGTGTACTGTATACAAAAAGATACAAACAAATGTATAAATATACAGCACTAAGAGTTGAGAAATAGAGGCATAGCAACATAATCCAACGGGCAACCTTTTATATTTTCTATACTGTCAGCGACGAAAAATAGTATAACGAGTTACATAGCAGTTCTTTCTTAACTCATTTACCTTGCTTATTGAAACTGACTGGATTTTATGAGTTAAGATGGTACCTATTTAGAATTTAATTAATGCGAAAATGGTGTAGAGCTGAGTTAATTATTGCGGAGAGAGAGAGAGAGAGAGAGAGAGAGAGAGAGAGAGAGAGAGAGAGACTCCACTCCAAAATTAGCATTTCCTTTTTATTTCATCCTCTTCTTTCTTTGCTCTGGCACTTCATGAATTCTACTCCATAACTGTTATTCCTCTTTGCTGAAACCCTCACTCTTTTCATGTTTTTTCTTCTCTTTGTCTGCGTCACATACGGCTTTCGTTTTTGTCGTTTGCCTATCTCAAATTTCTCTCACCCATCTCAAAATCCATCCTCCCTCACCTCTCTCCCCTTAACTAACAGTCTTTCCTGGACTTACAAACTATCCCTACTGAACACATTTTTTCTCCCACCCCAGTAATCCCTGCCTTCCCTCTATTCCTTCACCCCTTACTTTCCTTACCCTTCCCTCCCCCATTTCTCCCTCCTAATCCTTTGTTATCGACCAACCAAACGAGTATTAACCTTTCCCCCTCTTCATATCTTTTCATCATTTTTAACAGAGTAGGGAGTAAGAGGGTATTTCGCCGATATAATTCCCTGTTTGCCTTCAAATTATATTGATAGACTGGCATATCTTGTGTGTAGCACGGACGACTGTTGTAATGATGGTGGATTATGAAGGGACAGAATCTAGGAAAGTGAGGATGGGTTATATAAAGGATTTTCTCTGTTCAGTTAAGGGAAGTTTGTCCTGAAATAATCACACATAGTACCTTATCACCGTACATGTTGTCTTGGCTAACCCAGCCATGTCACAAGGCCATGTACTGTGTTGTCGCAGCAGTGTTTAGCGTGTTGAGATATTCACGCACAGTACAGTGTCACCATACATGGTCTTGATTAAAAACAACTCAAAATAAGTAAACTCTGAGAAGTTTTTAATAAGGGCAGTGAAGAATAAATTGTTTAATGTCAGTAAAAATAAATTACCATCTTATTTTGTATTGTCACTCAATTTCTCATTCGGCAGTAATTTTGCTTCTAAACAAGTCAAAGCAAATACAGAAAAACGCAATATTTCGTCGGATCAAAATGGTGGCAAGCATTATCATCTATAAACCTACTATATGGCATAGCCGACTGGATTCCCTCCCACATGATCCCCTTTTTGTGGGATAAGCATTCGAATTTTCTATTACATTTTAGCGAAAAATAATTATCCCTCTAACATACCATTGACGATGTACTGATGGGAATGATAAGTGAGTTTCTACAGGCAGAGGAAATATTGGATAGTGAACTGGTGGTGTAAAAAGGTTCCATAATATTAGAGGATAATATTGTTAGGGAGTATACGATAGGGTTGTGACCTACTAAAGTAAGAGTATGTGCCTACCCCCCCCCCCACACACACACAATCACACACCTTGGCACACGAATTCTTAAAATACACACACAAGCAATCCAGCATACTTGCATTGATATACTTACCGGTAGTTGTCTTTATGTAAATTCGCTAAAATACGCACGCAACCACAAAAACAAACAGTCACATACACAGACATCAGCACACCAGTTTATACCTACTTACCTACCTACCTACCTACATACACACATACGCACGCACATACACACACGCCCTTGTCACAGTTCTGTCTGCACATACGCACATAACCACGCACAGTGATACCAAGCTCTCTCTCTCTCTCTCTCTCTCTCTCTCTCTCTCTCTCTCTCTCATTAAACACATGCTTCCTAAATTAATCTATTTTCTTCCGTTTTCTTCGACACTACATCCTCGCGCGCCAGGACTCGGACTTATAACCGACGCAAATGACTTTATACAATCCCAATTTTATTTCTTGTAATTACTAACGACGCAACAACTGGCCATTACATTTTATTATATAGTAATTTTTCTCTAAATTGGGGAATTATGATGTTGCTGTGTTAACGCTCTGAGAGAGAGAGAGAGAGAGAGAGAGAGAGAGAGAGAGAGATTCTGGTTACTGTTTACGATTTAATGTAGCTAAGAGAGGAAAGGAAGATTGTGGTTACTGAATGCGTTGTGACTAAGAGAGAGAGAGAGAGAGAGAGAGAGAGAGAGAGAGAGAGAATTTAGTCTAATAACGAAACGCGTTCAAAATACATTACGAGGGAATGCAGTGAAATTATTTTTTTTTACTGCTGATGTGAGAATAAATTACTATGAATTATGTAAAGAAAATAAGCTTCAGAGTGAAGGTTTCTTGATCTCAATCCCATGATCTCTCTCTCTCTCTCTCTCTCTCTC
>NC_136970.1:17608074-17658074 GCF_032717465.1 Coenobita brevimanus | reverse complement strand
AAGATCCGTGAAAAAAAAATCCCTTGCGCACAGATCCGTGCCACAAAATACTGTAGAAAAATACGGGCACTAGGTGGAAGGCAGAGCTGTGTAAAAACCAATGAGTGCGTGGAAAGCCAGGCAGCAAAATATGGTGCTGGGAACGAGGACTAATAACACGGAAGGCGAGACCCGTTCTGGCCCCACCGCGTGATGGCCAAAACACCATTACAAATCGGTGGAACCAAATTTTGTGGCCTTAATAGTTCGATCCCTTGACTTTTTCTCTCTCCCTCTATTTTTTTTTTTTTTTTTTTTTGTAATGCCCGAATACGTAATCTCTGTAATGGCTATTTTGGCAAACAGTAACTCTTACCCCCCCCCATCTCTCTCTCTCTCTCTCTCTCTCTCTCTCTCTCTCTCTCTCTCTTCTGATAGGCAAACTGTATTTCAAATCGATAGTGGCAAATTCCCCCTCCCCAGCGTTCCTATCTTATTTTACATTGTAGCAGTAATTAGCTTTTCATGCATAATACTGGCATTTTATTATTACTCTTCTGCAAAAATTTGTTGTGAATGTTCTGCTTTTTTGCCAAGAAATATTGTACTGGTAGTGATGTTCAACCCAGTCACTATAGCTGCGGCGCACGACTCTGAGGTTGTCATTATCGTACCCGGGCAACCTACCATTCAAAAGTGCGTCTGATTTCGTATCATATTACATAAGAATCATATTATTATGCACGAAGATATTATACACGAATATTATTATACACGAACATATTATACACGAATCACATGCGTCTCATAGTATACACGAAATCTGACGCACTTTTGAATGGCAGGTTGCCAGGGCACGATAGAAACAACCTCAGAATCACGCGTCACGACTATAGACCATTCCCAGTGACGTCACAGAAATCACTTGGGTTTTGTTTACAACTCGATATTGGACGACAAACTCCTCGCAGTAGTGGCTGTCCAGACAAGGCTGTCAGAGATGGAACTGTCAGATATATCCAGAAATATGGATCGACGCCACCAAGATATGTATAGGAACAAGATAAAGTGTTTGGGGCTAGATCCTTACACCATATCTAGTGAGAAGTTCACCAGTTTCAAGGATTGGGGACTGAAACCAGATCTCAGCTATGGTGACCTCTATCACTAGTATTTGGTGAACACCCCGTCAAAGCTCAACCAGGGCATCCCTCAGGGTACACAGACATTCACATTGTATATGTGTAATATAGCTAGCTGCGATTAGCATATGTTAATTATCTTGGTAGTCAGCAATTTTTTTTACATGGGGCCAAGGGGGTAGGGATTGTATACACTGTGAATCGACTAGGTGATGAATGGAATAGGTTACCAAGTGACGTAGTTGCTGCTCCCTCTCTAGAAAGTTTCAAGCATAGGCTACATAAGCATATAGTAGGTATAGGTTGCATATAAAATTTGTCATTCTTGTGGTCACACTCCTGTGAGAGCTGCTTGGCATGGGTCTGCATGGGCTATTTTAGGAAGGGTAGATAAGTCACGCTTTTATGGGAGCTGTCTAGCATCGGCCGATTGGCCTGCTGCAATTGTTCTCTCTTCTTAATCTTCAAGTTAGGTCCTAGGTTAGGTTAGGTTAGGTTAGGTTGTTTGGATTAGTTTGGTTTGGTGTAAAAAAAAAGTAATTTCCGACAGAAATGAATATTAAATTCAAATCAATCACACTATAAAACACTGGAAAATGATAATTTTAAGTTTCAGTGTGTTAGGTGTGATTCCAAAAACTTGCCAAAAATTTACTCATTTAGGAAAATTCAATAATTATAGGCCTAGATACATACACACAGTCTATATATGTGTTTAAAATAGTTTAATATAAAATGCATAATTGACACTATGTCAAAACTGCCAAGTTAACTTTTACAGTGCAACTGACACATAACATTGGCACAAATTTAAATTAAGGTCATTTATTTCATGCCGATGAATGATGAACACAACAACATAAAACTTAAAGACTTCAGCAATAAAATTTTAATGATATTACATTTTACATTAACAAGAACGTCATAGTACATACCTATATATAAAGGGCTGTTGACATAAGTACAGTATTTATCCTCTCAATTGTGATTAAAGTATTTTTGTACTCAGTGAAAAATGTATATTTAACTGACACATGTATTGGCAGTTTGGCTTTCAGTGGAGCAATAAACCTGAAAATTATACGTAGTAGTACTAGTAATTAAGCTTTAGTTGTAACTGAAACATAGTTTAGCATACAGACTCACAGTGGTATGTTATAATTTTACACTAAAGTGTTCAATAGTGTTCTGTACTGCACACCTATTAAAGTCATCCACCATGACACAATTATCAGTTTCAAATGAATTACACTGAAAAATATTGAAAAAATACAAATTTAAGGTTAAACCTAACCTAACCTTACCTAACCTAACCTTCAGTATGACCTAACATGTAATTTAATCAGTTTTACTTACGCATCTAACATTCTTGATCATCACTGCTATGGAGGATATAGATTATGCCCGATTTCGTTTGAGTGAAACTCTGGAATAATACCAAAACAAGGCCTGTGACACTGACCCTCCCCCTCTTTTCCCACGCACACACGTGGCCATGTGAGTCTTTTACTCTGTGACATTAACATAATTAGGATATTCCGTGACATCTGCAGCTGCAAAGAATGATAAATATGCCCGTATTTATTCACAAATCATCGGCTCACCTGATATGAAATGCTTGCTACAGAGGCGGGAATAGGCCGTCAGCTACCAATTCTCCTTCTTCACGGCACCTGTCCACTTATACCGCCTTTCCTCATTGGCTGGAAACCGGTACAAGTGTACCCCACTTCCAGTTTTCTGCCTTGTCTTATAGCCAAAGGCACAGCAGTGGAATACCATTGTGGAATCTTCAGTTTTCTCTCTCTAGACTTCCGATAATTTACTGTCCAATGTAGCGTCGTAAACAAGTCACATGACTCGTGACGTCACATGGAAAAGATGTATAGAAGTCGTATTCTCCTCGATTCAGGAAGCTCCTAAAGCCTATTCAGAAGTGATTTATTTTTGGATATGGGTAGTTAATATACTTATGTACGGTAATTATGCAGAGTATGACATACTGGGAGGGTTTACGTAACACAGAAGAGAACAGTAAGATATAATAAACAAAATAAACAGCTTAAGGAGAGGTTTTAGGGAGCTTCCTCATCCGACTAGAATACGGGCCTAGAAGGGGTCGCTGCAGATTTGATTACATTTACTTAGTGGCCTGAAGAATACAAACATTTATTGTGCCAAAGGGGTTGCTGATTATTTTTTCCTACCACTTAACTACAATGATTATTCCGACGAAGGACAGTGGTAAGAAAACTTTAAAAATGAAACAAAAGCATTGGGTGGTCGAATGCTGATTACCTGACAAAACATGTTGTTGGCTAAGATACAAGCCTCTTGCAAACCAGTCCGAGGAAAATTAGCAAAACTCTACGGAACCTGCCACCTGCGTTTCGCAAAAAGCTATTCCATATTAAAAATAAATATATGGCGGCTGGCATTCCGTCGTCTTTTATCAGATCCTCACCAAAAGCAACATGCTTCTGCACATCCACATGCTATTTCCTGAAGGTTTGGTGAAAATTTGACCGCAACTTTTTGAAAAATTTTGGTATCAGGTACACACATGCACTCACACACCGACAAAAGCTACATTGCCTCACCTTGCTAGAGGCGGGTGATAACAAAAACTCGATTTACTGAAGGAATTAACATGGTAGCTGAAATAACAGTGCTTTTGGTGTGATTACGAATTATTATTTTCGATTGAGACATGGCGGAAAAAAACGAAAAATTATGAAACAGCAGAATCCCAGACTCAGAATTACCATCATCCTGACCTTATCAAATAAGCATGGAATTATACCACAACTCCAATACACCACATTTACAGTCGATCCGAAACTTTACTGACGACTCGTGTCCCTTTTCCCACTCCATTTTTTTTTTTTTTTCCATTTCTAGATGATAGATTTATTCCTAAGGACTAGTATCCCCACCTTCTTTTTTCTTTTTTTTTCCCCATTGTTAGTACAGCCAAACTTCTCATAAAGACTTATATCCACACTCTGCCCTTCGTTAGTAGTTACAGTACTAATAGTAGTTGGAGCAGTATAGTAGTACAGTACTACTAACAGTATATAATAGTAGTAGGAGGAGAAAGAGGAGGAGGAGGAGTTGTGTGTGTGTGTGTGTGTGTGTGTGTGTGTGTGTGTGTGTGTGTTTTACTTCCAGGCGTTATATCAAAAAAAGTCTAAAAGCCAATGACCTACTATCCTATGCCACTTTTTTTTTTTTTTTTTTTTTTTTTTTTTTTAGGGTATTGGCAGTAGCTGAATGTGTTTACTCCAGCTGGCATACCTTCCAGCTGGGTCCCTTTCACCATAAAAGTGTAGGGATTGGCGCTACTTGGCTCGGAATTAACACACACACACACACACACACACACACACACACACACACACACACACGGTCGTTAAGTGTACACACAGACTCACACATTATCCACCTTGCCTTATACTGTAAAGTCTCAGAATTTTGCCTAAAAACTCTCTCTCTCTCTCTCTCTCTCTCTCTCTCTCTCTCTCTCTCACACACACACACACACACACACACACACACACGTACGTTCATAAGTGTACACACAGACGCACATTATCAAGCTTGCCTCCCCCTGGCCTCCAAAATTTATCGCCTTAACTTCTGAGTTTATTTTATTATTATTATTATTTTTTTTTGTCGACCTGGTGCACTATTTATTCTTTTCTTTCTCACGATACTTTTTGACTGGGCAAGAAAATGTTCACCTTTTATTGATTCCTTTACTGCAAGCATTCAGGACATTTTTCTCCTTTGCCTTTTATTCATACCTGTCCATTCAGTGTGCTGTTTTTTCTTTCTTTTTTTCTTTCACTTTGTCCATGAAAGGAAAATTTTGTCTGTTATCTGTTTATCTACCAAACGCATGAATATCATTCATAATTTTCTATATCTTTTTTTTTTGCCTCTCAGTTCGCTGCGCTATACTATATATACAGTATATATATATATATATATATATATATATATATATATATATATATATATATATATAATTTGTTGGACTACGCTTTGTCCTGGCAATAAAATATTACACTTTTATGTGTTACTGACGTACTAGGGTTACAGATCTCTCTCTCTCTCTCTCTGTCTCTCTCTCTCTCTTTCTCTCTCTCTCTCTCTCTCCAAATTGTGAATCTGGTGCATCATTTTTCACTTCAATTTTATTTTTTTTGCCAAGAAGTGTGTCACATACAAAAAAAAATCTTATTATTTACCAAATGCATTAAGGATATTCTTTTTTTTTGGGGGGGGGCTTGTCCTTTCTTTTCCTTTTTCTTTTTCTTTTTTTTTTTTTTTTTTTGCCTGCCCATTCGGTGAGCCGTTTTTTCTTCCTTCTTATATTACGACACCTTTGTCTACGCAAGAATGTGTCTGATATACTGTACTTTCCAGACTCACTCACATGCCATTGTATTGGGACTCCATATTGTAGTTACAAATCATAATAGATAGATAGATAAATAGATAGATAGACAGCTCTATGCGATCCTGGGAATGGGAAATGAGCTTGCAAATTACAGTGAGGAAAGCTGACGACAGTGGCCAGTAAGGAGATGATGCAGTTAGTTGTCAGCAATCCACCGGTGAACAAAGCCCTAGTGACCATACACACACATACACACATACTCACACACAGGCTTCTTAAACTTTCCATCCACAAGGAACACATGGGATACGTCTCCTGTTTCACCAGAATTTAGGAAAGAGAGGGTAGAAGGAGACAAGCCTTAGAACAGGCAGGTCAGAAGGAGAAAGGGCTTAGCAACTTGAGAGAGAGACTGAGAGCGCAAGACAGGGAGACAGGGACTCTGCTCAACTCACTCGTGAGTGAGAGACTTGTTAATATTTCCAAGACAAATAAAAATAGTCCCATACTATTCTTTACCTCTCCTGTCACTACATGACAAATGGGAAAGAAGATTATCTACTTACAAGCTATTCAAATATAACAACCGCTCGACCACAAGTCTAACATATAAAATACTCCACTACAAGTAACTACGAAGTCTTTTATGACATTTAACCACAAAGGAGTTACAAAGTCTTTATGACATTTGGTAGCAGCGAACGTATACGAACCTCGTCTATGAATCAACAGTGAATTCCTACAAAATATCAAGATTGAAAACAAACAAATACCTCTCACAACCAACAACTCGACCAGCTCCTGACAATATTCTCTCCAACCAGCCCCCTCCGTCTCCCCGATCATCATGCTGATGCAGAGGTGAAGTGATCACACGATGCCTTGCAAGTAGTTTAACAAAATATTGATACGATCTTGCAATTTCTACGACGAACCAGCGAACTACAACCATCTACAATCAACTACAATTAACAACTCTACGTCGTCTGTATAATCTTCTACACGCACCTACAAGTAGCGGCAGTCTTCATCCTACAACGAGTAAATCACAAGGAAAAAGGACCACAAATACCTCGAGGAAGAACAACAAAACAAACGAAGAGTGAGACACGACTCATAACCACCAGACCTCACCCTCCTCTCTCTGCTACATCCATCCAACCCTCAACGCTTACGCAGGAGTGCAGAGGTCATGACGACGAAGCAAACACCAAGTTCATATTCACAACTCATCTTACTCGTCTTCACTCAAGTTACTCATCGCTACTCATTCACTCACCACAGCTACCAGTGTGGGAAGCCGACGTCACCATGTGCTGAGATGACATCACAACGCGAGTCTGCCATGCCAAGCAACGTGTGACTGACACCAGGCACTTCTCACCCACTACTCATTACTCATTATTCACATAGCTCCTACTCATACTCATTTATTTTCACAGTTAAGTTGGAAATTCGACGTTCTATGCTGAGGTTTGCCTGGGACAGCTGTTAACCACCACAAGCACCAGGCCATGGAATTTCCTGAGTAATATCGTCCATCAACACACCACTAGAATTATCAGGAGATCTTCAATCAAACCTGTATTTTTCTTCCGAGATCGACTTTTGTATCGACACACCTCTACGATCTGTATCAAGTGGGTAAAATTATACTTACTCATTTCTTCTCAGTGCTAAAATTAGCTATATTCAACTTATTTACTCATCTATTTTGCTAGGACATAAATAAACAAGAGGCGTATTTCATAACACCATATCTTAATGACAGGAATATTTTCGCCACCACCCACGTTAATACCAGATAACACACAATTTGCCACAACAACAGACTCACAATTAAGAGAGCCCCAAGGCAACACACCAGATGACACACAAATTGCCACAACAACAGACTCACAATTAAGAGAGCCTCAAGGCAGCCCACCCCTTGTACAAACCTCACCACACACTAAAGATCAAGAAACAAATACGGCAGTTTCAGATGATGAGTGGGAAACCCCCTCCGACGTAGAGAGTGCGGACTTTGCCGCTGCCTTGCACACGTATGCCAATATACTTAACAGGGTTCACCAGTCCGGTCGTACCTATTCCACCATTCCCTCACACAACGATAAACACGTCCAAGTTGAATTAACAGAGCAAACAGTAAAAATGAATCAAGAAACAAATACCGCTGGTCTAACAACCACACCTCATGTGTTTGTGTATCATGAGGATAAAACTGCCCCAAAATTCTCTGGCACAGACAAAGATCGCATTGATGTCATTTCATGAGTCAGTCAGTGCGAACAAATGTTCATCAAGCGCCACATACTAGATGAACAAGAGAAAATTGCTATTTTTTCATCTTGCATAAGCCAGGAAAGATGTCCAGCGAGCAACTTGCTTCGCTCCGGCAAGCTCCATCGTGCTAGGACATATGATGAATTTAAAACTGAATTTCTGAAGAAATTTTCTGGAGGTATGAACTTCTTGCCAGGTATAATTCCAGAATTACATAAAATTGTAGATCTTGTAAGGGAGCACACTACAAACCATGTGCTCAGTGAAATAACTGCTGATGTCTCCACAATCAAGAGAACATTATTAGCTACATTGGAAAATTCTAATTGGATAACAGATGATGGAAAGATGTCCCCAGACCTCATCGTGGACATCATTGGTTATGTAGCTGCCTTGTGTAAATTACCTGATAGGACCCTTAAGATCGCCAAGACGATCGCGTACACCCCAGGAATGTGCTCGCTAGACTTAATGAACGAGGTAGAGATGCAGTGCAGTAAAGCAGGTATGGTCGACACACATGCACATTCTGGTAGAATGAGGGTACCTGAGACAGTATCAGCTGTGAAAACATCTACACCAACTCCAAACAGAGAACAAAATCGATCGCGACCAGAAATCAGGCAGGCCAAACAAGCAAACGTGACAAGGCCTCGTTCACAGACGCCTTCCTACAGGCAGTTTCATAAGTTTTCTCGTAGCCCGAGCAGGTCTCGCGCCATAAACAACACTTCTTATGGGAAATCACCTTGTAGGTCACAGTCAAGGGATAGGTCCATTCTATGTCATTATTGTGCAAAACCAGGACACACAAGGTATGAATGCTTTATCAAGGCAAAAGAGGATAAACAAAAGACACAAGGATTTGGTCCTTACTGTAGGCATCATAGATACCAAGGGCACTGGACCAGTAATTGCAAAACAGTAGAAAAAATTGTGTCTATGTTCAAATCGGGGGAAGACCAAGTCATGACAAAAAACGAACAAACGTAAAGAAGAACAAGGCTAAACTTCACATAGGAGGCATGTTGGGAAATGAGTGTATCTTGATACCAGCTGTATGTGAGGATCAAAACGTTTCCTTATTTTTAGATACAGGCTCTCCAGTGAACTTAATAACACATGAAGAACTAAATAGAATTCTTAAAAATAAAAAGAAAGTAACTTTTCTGGATGAAGCTGATTTAGATTTATACAAAGTAGATGGACAAGAGATTACAGTGAAGGGTATGATAAGATTAAATATCAGTTTCACAGAAACTACAAGACTATTCTCTGCATTTTTCTATATCGTTGAAAACTTAGCAATTAAAGCTCATATGTTACTGGGCTTAAGATCCATGAGAGCTGAGAACATAACTATACTCCCACAAATGAATGGAATAGACTTTGATAATGAATTCATAGAGGAAATAACTTCAGAGCCCTCACCGATTGGTAGAATAGAGCCAAAAAGAATTGGTAATATTAAAGGCTTAAACAAACATACACAAACAGATGAGTGTATAGATCCACTCCCACCACCAACCCCATCCTCCAGAATTTGTGACCCAGATAACAGTACTGATTTATCAATTTTTCCAGCCCATCTCACTAATGATTTAGTTATACCACCTAATTCATACATGAAGGTTACCATAAAGAGCAAATTACGGAATAGTACTGTTCTTGTCTTAGAAGAATTATGTAAAGTAAAGGGATTGTCAGTAGAAAACGCATTATGTCATACGAACGACGAAGGGCAAACTCAGATATTCATAATTAATCACATGAATGGGGAAGTTCAGTTGAAAAAGGGAACTTGCATAGTTACTATTGAAAAATGTCCCGCCCCTGTGAAGGAAATAGTTATAGCTGGAGTAATAAGTGAGATAAAATCTACGGATAGAGAAAGAATAAAAGAGAATTTAATTCACTCAGGTGAATTTGATGAAGAAAATGATTTGTTAACCCTGCTGGAAACACACAGGGACACCGTAGCATTGCCCGGAGAACAATTAGGGTGTACTAACTTGATTAATCACATGATTAATGTGCACCCAGAAACACCACCAATTTTCGTACCAGCTTACCTCATACCACACTCCCAACGTACACTTGCAAATCAGTATGTCGATGAAATGTTAAAACTTGGAATTATTGAGCCTTCAGTCTCCCCGTGGAATGCCCCCTTATTCTTCATGCCCAAACGAAATGGAGAAATGCGTGCGGTAGTAGATTACTGTAAACTAAATAATCACACAATCCCAGACAGATTTCCCATGCCATTGCTAAGCGATGTTCTATAGAATATTGGTCCTGAGAATAATATATTCTCGACCATCGATCTCCTAAACGGCTACTATCAGATTCCGGTATCTAAGGAGTCACGTAAATACACTGCCTTTTCAACAAACAGAGGCCATTATCAATATACAAGAATGCCAATGGAACTGAGGACAGCCCCAGTCACATTCCAGAGTCTTATGAATTACGTATTGTCCGGAATTTTAGGACAAGGAATATTTGTTTATCTTGATGATATTATAATCGCAACGAAGAATATTAAGGATCATCTCAGGAAATTAGACTTACTCTTACAAAAGCTTAGTGATGCTGGATTAAAAATTAAACTTTCTAAATGCAAATTTTGCTTTAAGGAAATAAATTTCTTAGGCCACAAATTAAGTTCTGATGGTATTCACACCACTGATGACAAAATACAGGCAGTGAGAGATTTTCCTGAACCCACTACGACTGACGAAGTTAGACAATTTTTAGGTCTGGCTGGATACTATAGGTCATTCGTACCACAGTTCTCTCATATAGCCTTTCCTCTATTCCAACTACTCAAAAAAGATGCTGTATTCCAATGGGAAGAAGAACAAAAAAGGGCATTTAACAATCTAAAAATTAAACTAACAAATGCACCTTGTTTAGCATATCCGGATTACACAAAATCATTTCTTATTTGTACAGACGCATCAGTTAAAGGATTAGGGGCTGTACTGATGCAGGAAGATAAAAGAGGAAAGAATCAACCAATTGCATTTGCCAGCACACAAACAAGAGGTGCGGAGAAAAATTATTGCACTGCAGACTTAGAGGCACTTGCAGTGGTTTTTGCATTACAAAAGTTTCGAGATTTGGTATATGGTTACGAAATCCACTTATTCACCGACCATAAACCACTGGTGGGTATGTTTAAAGAAAAACTCCTTTCTGGGAGGAGAGCAAGATGGAAATGTACAGTTGAAAACTACAATGTACAAATTCATTATATACAAGGTAAAATGAACATAGTAGCTGACGCATTATCTAGGAACCCGAACACAATTCAGGTCGCGGCGTTAGATCTCAAAGGAAATATCCCAAACCACGAGGATATCGCAAAGGCACAAAGACTTGACCCAATATGGTCTAAAGTAATATACAAGTTAGAAAGTGGAGATGACATACAATTACCCAAACTGCATGTCCCACTTGAACAATTCACAATGGTCAATAATACATTATACAAAATTAACTCTAAACAACCAAAACGCCAAAGAAATACTAACCAGTTGGTAGTACCTAATGACATGATACCCCAGGTATTACGATTGATACACGACAGCCCACATGCAGGACATCCTGGAAAGGATAAGACATTCAACCAAGCCCAGCTATTATATTACTGGCCTTCATTACGAAAAGATATAAACAATCATATAGACAGATGCGAATCATGTGCGAAATACAAAGGATACCCAATCACACCTGCACCGATGGGTAATTACCCTGTACCACATCAACCATGGGATGCTGTCGCTGTTGATTTACTGAAGATGCCATTATCATACAATAATAACCTATACTTATTCGTAGCAACGGATCATTTTTCCCGTTATGTCATTTTAGCTCCAATTAAAGATAAGACAGCAGAGACAGTAGCAAAGGCAATAACATATAATGTAATATGTCGCTTTACTACCCCAAAGGTACTAATAAGTGATAATGGAGGAGAATTTAATTCTGAGATCTTACAAGAAATATGTAAACAATACAACATCAAAAAGGTTAACGTTTTGGCCTATCACCCAGCATCGAATGGGTTGGTAGAGAGACAAAATAAAAAGGGATTAGATGTGCTACGACACATTCTCAGTGAAAATTATGCAAGCTGGGATGATTGGATTCCCAGAGTAGAGGCCTCAATTAATGGGTCTATAAATAAATCCATCGGTGACACACCACATTTCATTATATATGGCACAGATAAAAAATTACCATATGAGCTCCTAGAAGGTGACAGCATGCCTATATACAATTATGATGATTACTCTAAACTCCGTTTACGTGAATTCCAGGACATTCACAAAAGAGTCAAAAAACAATTAACGATGTCCAAGGAAGAAATGACGGAGGTATTTAACAAGAAGGCAAAAGATTCACCTATCAGCTTAGGAGACATTATTTACGGTGTCATTCATACGAGAGACAATAAATTATCCCCAAAATTTGAGGGCCCATACAGAGTAATTAACATAAAAGCAAACAAAGTTTTAATTAAGTCACTTTCAAGTGGCGAGGAGAAACAAGTATATATTGACCATTTAAAACGAGTTTCAAGAGAATTATCCCATAATTATTCAGCCTCGGATACAACCGAACAGGCGAACGTACCTCAAGAAACCAAGCAAGAACACAACAATGACTACAAAAAGAAATTAAGGTCATATACCAAACAATCGAACATAGGTGCAACTGTTCCAATCAAATCTACAGCACATCATTTACGAGAATTAAATATCGATTTAAACTCCTTCTAGAAATGAAATAACAATCAACCGTAACGCACATCATCACTATCATCGACCACAGCATTATAGGAAATTAATAGATTTTTTTTTTCGGTAGGTTACGATGAAGGGACTTATGTTATGGATTCTCCTCTACATAGCAAGAGGATATGCGCGCTTAGACCCCAAACATATAGTACGACAAGGATGCCTTATAGCTCCAACGGCCACGACTACAATCGTTAAGGACGTCATGAGTACTGAAATAAGTCTAGGTTACTTGTATGAATTACCTACTTATCTAGACAGACTTGCGACGTCGATGCGAACTCTGGACTTCATGATAGGAAATTATGTTTCACAAGCACATAACACCAAGGAAGTGAATGAAATGGTAAAGTTAGCGAAATGGAAACTAGAACAGGCGAAGTCAACTATGCTCGTCATGATCCAAGATCTCCCATCTTATGGAACGGAGGTACTGAGCGACAGGAACAACATCACACGTACTCGCCAAAAGCGCGGTTTGTTCGACCTGGGTGGCGCAGTTCTTGGGAACATCTTTGGATTGGCTACAGAGGATGACCTTAAAGAAATAAACAACAAATTTAATAAGATAGCTCAGGTACTAACATACCAAGATAAATTCATCACAGGACAGAACTCAGCAATGAAGACAATTGTGAAAAATCTGAAACAAGCAGAAAACATAGCTCTCGAGAGTGTAGATAAAATAAATGAATTGGAGGGAAACGTTACACTTTTCCAACACTTCTCCATCATCACAGAACATATTGACACGATTCTACTACAATTAGAGAACACTAGAGATCGTTTCAGGGCACTTATGCAAGGAATTTCGAATGCTGATGATGGCAAGATCACAATTGACTTACTCCCAGTTCATGAGCTACGTCAGATAGTTAGTCAAGGCATACATAAACATAAATTGAAGCCGTTGTTCCGCAGTAGGGAATTTATGCAATATTACCCGTATTTAGAAGCAACACTAACACCAACATCAGTGGTAGTTCATGTACCATTCATCACTGAAGACCTGTTCACAGTATACCAAATACACCCCTTCCCCTATAAAAATAACAACACTTTGGTCATCATCAACATCAACACAGACACCGAACTCATCATGGTCTCCAAGAGACGGGGCACTGTCACTTTCGCAAGTGAATCAACGATTGAACGAAAGTGCTGCACATCCTTACATGCTGTTCATCTTTGTCCTTCGTACATTTTCACGTTTCAGCCTACTGATACAGTCCCTTGTGAAATGGCTATCATCAGAAATGACAATATTCATCATCATTGCAACTTCACTTTTGCTCCAGATAAACTTGTACACCATCAACGCATTGGACACTCACAGTTTTTTTATTTCTCTCATAACACATCAGTTTACATAGTCTGTCCAGATATACCACCATCTCATACATCAGCATCAGGATTATACATAGCACCAGACTACTGTGTGGTATTTACACCAGCCATGTCTACTTTATCCACCATCAATCACTACGCCATTCTCAATCATACACACAAACATTTCCACCACTGCCTGATATGAACTTAAACATGAGCACAAGTATTAAGCTGACTTCACCTAGGTTTGAAACTATGCAGCTGATCAATGAAACAATGAAGCCCTGGGAAGATTTGAGTTTGAGTATGTTCAACCCATATTATGTGTATAGCCCAGCACCTACTGTCTTTATAATCGTCTGCATTGTAGTTGCAGTACTGCTGTTCGCAATGCACTGAATGCATGCAAGAATTGCTAATTTGGAGTCATTATTTAGTGGGGGGAGAGTTAACATCAAAGTTAACCCCCCTGAATGAAGTGTATATATTTTGTATATAGTATTAATTTCATATATATATATATATATATATATATATATATATATATATATATATATATATATATATATATAATACAAAGAAGAATGACCCATGTATGGCAGACCAGTACCATTATCTTTAAATGAAATATTAATAACTCTTACCATAATCTTAATTTTAAACTATTTTGTCTTCTTGCATGTATGCATTTCACTACAATAACCCAAGTACATACTGTATTACAGTTCAATAATTTACTTTAATGCATTTATTCAAATATGTATACAACTTGTTTAATATGTAATATTACTGAATAATCACTATTTACTATAAATATTATATGTATACAATATTCATACAATTATGTTACTTTTACAATATTATGTATTTCACTTAATTAGCTTATAAGTTCATTATAATGTGTATATAGTGTGTATTAATATGTTATGACTATTAACTATTGATGGTACGCCATTTTCGCGTGACCGAGCAATGTATTGGGACTCCATATTGTAGTTACAAATCATAATAGATAGATAGATAAATAGATAGATAGACAGCTCTATGCGAGCCTGGGAATGGGAAATGAGCTTGCAAATTACAGTGAGGAAAGCTGACGACAGTGGCCAGTAAGGAGATGATGCAGTTAGTTGTCAGCAATCCACCGGTGAACAAAGCCCTAGTGACCATTCACACACATACACACATACTCACACACAGGCTTCTTAAACTTTCCATCCACAAGGGACACACGTGATACGTCTCCTGTTTCACCAGAATTTAGGAAAGAGAGGGCAGAAGGAGACAAGCCTTAGAACAGGCAGGTCAGAAGGAGAAAGGGCTTAGCAACTTGAGAGAGAGACTGAGAGAGCAAGACAGGGAGACAGGGACTCTGCTCAACTCACTCATGAGTGAGAGACTTGTTAATATTTCCAAGACAAATAAAAATAGTCCCATACTATTCTTTACCTCTCCTGTCACTACATGACAAATGGGAAAGAAAATTATCTACTTACAAGCTATTCAAATATAACAACCGCTCGACCACAAGTCTAACATATATAATACTCCACTACAAGTAACTACAAAGTCTTTTATGACATTTCACCACAAAGGAGCTACAAAGTCTTTATGACACCATAACAGCTTTCTCTCTCTCTCTCTCTCTCTCTCTCTCATCTTTTACTTATATTCTACATCAGCTGAAGGAGTGCCATATTATTTTCCGTTTTCTGTATTATTATTATATCACATACGCTAATTACAAGAATTTTCCTTTTATCTCTCATTCACCAACTACTTTATTTCTTTCCTGCATATGCATGAAATATACCTTAATATCCCATTTCTTTTTTAATTTATGCCATAATTTTTCAAGCCTATGCCTAAAAAAGTACGATCCTGTTTTTGTTTTTGTTTTCACAAGAAACATTTATTTATTTATTTTATAACCGAGGGAATTTCTCCTCATGTGAATTTGGGGATAAGAATACTATACTCTTACCGACTTAGCTTTGTCGCCACGATGTGTGTGTGTGTGTGTGTGTGTGTGTGTGTGTGTGTGTGTGTGCGTGTGTGGAAACTCTATAAATCCAAGAGAATATCTCAGCTCGGCACGATATTTCCAGGTTAAAAATGTGATAACTGAGTACGTTCTCGCAGTGAAGAGTCCACCATGTCACCACCACACAGCTATATTCAACCAAGGAGTGATGTGTGGTAGTGGAGGGAGTTAATAGAATGTGATAGTGTGGAGGCAGAGACAGGAATTTTACACTTTCCTTCAACCCGAGGGAGTAAAAGCAACCACCATGTTAATGCGGCGATTTTTTTTTTCTGCCAGCCTAAATGAATATTACTGTCTCTTTAGTATTTTAGCTGAACATATTTATCTCGTAAATTGTCTGCAGGAAGAAGGGAGGATTTAATGGCCTTTTGTATTACTCTACACCTTTGAGTAGGACTATCTTTTCCCTTTTTTGTTATTACTACAGAACGGATGATGTTTTTATGTCAATTTTGAACTCACTGAGGTCCGGTGAAATGTTTGCGACGATTATCTGAAGGTATAATTGTTAAGTATTATTACGATGTTTTGATGGAAGTTTGTGTGTGCGTGTGTGTGTGTGTGTGTGTGTGTGTGTGTGTGTGTGTGTGTGTGTGTGTGTGTGTGTGTGTGTGTGTAGTCAAGAAACAGGAAGCAAATTGTAAACTATCGCAGGCAGAATGTTTAAGAGAAGCAAGGATTACAAGTATTTACAGATATATTAAGAAACATCGAAACAGGTAGAGCAAAACAATAATTAATTAGTTCTTTAAATGTCAGTTTTCAAAGGTTATTTGCACAGCATAAGATGAAGGACTTAATGAAGGTAAAAGAAATTACGATAAACCTTTGTATCCTCATTAAGGATCCGGTGAGACGTCATTAGCATGTTTACCTACCGCGACCAACATTTATATGTTTTGTACCTTCCCCCTCCTTCCTCCTGTACCACTTGTATCATCCTGTACCTCTTATACCATCCTGTACTTCTTTTACCACCCTGTACCTCTTGTACCATCCTGCACCTCATATACCATCCTGTACTTCTACCATCCTGCACCTCATATACCATCCTGTACCTCTTTTACCACCCTGTACTTCTTGTACCATCCTGTACCTTTTATACCATCCTGTATCCCATTGTACCATCGTATACCTGCACCACGACCCTCCCCTGACACGTTATATCACTGCACCGACACACCACATTGACGGGACGGATACGTGGAGGATTTATCGCTCGCTTTAAATTCCCTCTTACTTACTGCCTGTGGGATTTATGGCAGGGGTTATGGTCACTGGAGAGCAGCTTGATGAATGAATTGGTTGTGTGTCATGAAATTGTAGGGGTATAAGTACCTCTCTCTCTCTCTCTCTCTCTCTCTCTCTCTCTCTCTCTCCACACACACACACACACACACACACACACACACACACACACACACACACCATCATCATCATCATCGATCACGTAGTTATCATCTCTTCTCTTACTCCAGGTTTCTCTTTGAACTTTCATGCCTGACCTACACTACAATTTCTCACCCATTCTTATTTACTTCTTCCTGTGTCAACCTTAGTTGCTCATGTTCTATCACATTCTCGTTCATCCCATTTCGTGTATCTCTTCCATCTTACTCACTTTCCGCATTTTACTTTTACATCTCTCAGCTTCTACTGCGTATCTTTCATCTTTTCATTCTTTGTACAGTGTGTGTGTGTGTGTGTGTGTGTGTGTGTGTGTGTGTGTGTGTGTTGGGGTATATGGATACATACCATCAATGATTTGTGGAAACCGGCTACTACGGTGGAGGGTAACCATGCACCCAAATGGACGTCTGGCAGTGTAGTGAGTTAAGGCGTTCCTGTTGGGTGTGGGCCATAAGAGCTTATATTCGATGAGGATGTTGGGATTTATTACTTACAGCCTGCCAGTCAGGGTCGAGCATCGTTCTGCGCCTTAAAGTCTGAACTAAGCAGATTAGCCCCGGACACATACGCTTCAAAGCAATAATGGAGTGGATGATTGGCTAATAGATAAAATCTATCTATCTATCTATCAGTCTTTACTGTATGTATGTTTTACATAGATAGATAGATAGAGAGAGAGAGAGACAGATAGATAGATATAGATATAGATATAGATATACATATGTACGAACGAGAGAAAAGAGGTAAGCAACGATGAAAAGACAGTGACGACAAAATATATCAGTGTCCACAAGGAAAGGCACACAGCGTGAGACACACAAGCTGGAGGAGAGAGAGAGAGAGAGAGAGAGAGAGAGAGTGCAACTTGCATGACTTATGTAAAAATGGCAAAGTTTCTGATACATGCGAGGGAAAGCGTTATCAATGAAAAGGTTATAATCACTCTTGAATTACCCTTTCCGTGGTGGAGTCACAGTAAGGAATTCTTTTATGGTCAATAGCGGAATATTTTGCCTCAGGTAAACGTAAGTTATTTCAGTGATTGGACTGATATAAGAGTGTATTATCCCGCCTTTATGCCACATATACGCCCCATACCAACACCTTATCACCCAGACTCACTTTTCATCTATTCTCTAATCTTTCATCCTTTTTTTTTTTTTTTTTCATTTTTTCTCCTATCCTTCCATCTCTTCTTCTATGCTTTTCTTCCCTCCTTTGGTCCCCCCCCCTCACTTTCCTCACTTATCCTCCCTCCTTCCCTCCATCCTCTCCTCTCCTTTCCTCCCATTACACCAACAACATAATGAGTCGAATTAGCCTAACCTTTTTGTCCCATTTTTCTCCCTCCTGTCCTCTCTTCCACTCTTCTTTCACTGGGTTCGCCTCATACGCCTGCAGTTCTGTCATATTATCTGTTGTCATATATCAGTGTTGGTGTGTGTCTTCTTAATGGCTGTTGATCTGTTTATCCATCTGCCTGTTTGACTGCCTAACCACGTGTCAGTCTTAGAGTCAACAAAAATGGTGCGTATCAATGATTACACAGATTAAAGCTAAATTATATAAATTAAATTGTCTTTTCATTAGTTGAGTATATAAATTAATAGAATAAATAAGTTAGTTAATTGTTTAAGTTAAAGTCTTTGTAATTGTGTGTGTGTGTGTGTGTGTGTGTGTGTGTGTGTGTGTGTGTAGCGTCCCTGGTTAGTGTATTCTCAGCACGACTAGTTTGAGATAAGGGGGACATTTCGCTTGCCACAGAAACAGTCCTGCTCTGTTATGACTGCTGTTGCCGCAGGTGTGTGAGGCAGGTGTGTAAGGGAAGTCTGCAAGGCAAGTTTGAGGCAAAGAAACGCGTTCTCTGTGTGTGTGTGTGTGTGTGTGTGTGTGTGTGTGTGTATTAGAAATACGAGTAATCTGGGTAAAGGCTTGGTAAGACAGTCAACGGTGTTTATTACAAAGAGGAGAGGCATCAGTTGAGAATGGAGGAGGGTGAATACAAATAATACGAGGATAATACTGTATATATAACTAATACTGAACAGAGGAGATACAGTGTTATACAGGGGACTTTCCCGGTTGTTAACTTTTTGTGTGGGTATATAGTCGTAGTAGAGTCATCAGGGTGCTAGTGGTTGGGGGAGTTTTGTGCGAGTTTCATGTTACTTTCGTTAGTTTTCCTAACCCCAGACGTTAGTCCTCACGGCCCCATCATGGTCAGAGAGAGAGAGAGAGAGAGAGAGAGAGAGAGAGAGAGAGAGAGAGAGAATGTAAGGATAAACGCGGAGGTAAGAGGTAAAAAAGGAAGGTAAAGCAGGTAGACATGTGAGAACCAGGTCAATATGAAACAGGTAAGCCTTCCTCCAAACAGCTCAGCACGTTCATCTTCCAATATTACCCTTCATCTTTCACACAGTCGGATTTCTGGACGTTTATAAATACGAGTGAATGAAAATATGCATGCCTGGATGTACAAAGACAAACTTGGATATCAGGCCTAACTTGTTCCACCAAATGACGATTTTCTTTTTGTTTTTCATTCATTCTACGTCCAAACAATTTATTCAACTTTGGGGCAACTCTTGTAGTGAAGGGGTAGAAACTCTGCAAATATGAAAGATATATTTAAATAAATTAATCAGATGGTAGCAAGAATAAGGATCATGACATCTGTTACTGGTAGTATTCCCTGCATCCTGATTCCTTTTATCCCCTCCCCCTCCTCTCTCTCTCTCTGTGCTTTGATATGAATGTGTGTGTGTGTGTGTGTGTGTGTGTGTGTGTGGTTTGCCTTTGACGGAATATGTGTAAAATTGTATCTTCTTATCTGATTTTTAGCAACCTACAGTTCACTTTATGTATGGTTGTGTGCATATAAATCCGTGTATATGTGGTGGTATGTGCGTGTTTGCATGTACACATACAGTATTATATGCCTAAGTACAGACTGGAAGTAAAAGTAAATTGCTTGTTCACGTGACTGCATGTGTGCGTATAACTGAATCTGGACGGCTGTAACTGTATGTAATATACAGCTTTACCTTATCATTAGTATTATCCCGGCTGAGAATAAGCAAGGGGAAGGAGAAAAGGTTTGAGTGATGGGGAGTGTTGGTGGAAAAAAGAAAAAGACTTCTGAAGCAATGGAGAGCGGGAGGAGGAGGAAGTGGAGGTGACAGTGACGGGGAGTCGGGTAAAAAAAAATCCAAGAAGAATATTTTAAATTTATGTAGTATATTAGATATATATATAATAAATTTCCTCCACAGCTCTGATTCCCGCAACTCATCTATGTGTTGACACAGATTTTATGCTGTGCTCCATCACTTATTCTTGGGTCTGCTGCCTTTGGTTCGGGTGTTTGATAGAATATTTTTTTTTTTTTTTTTTTTTAGTGGCAGTGACAAAACCCTCTCACCCGACTGCATGACTGGGCCTCACTGGTGAATTTGAAGACAGTCCATTGACATTTACATTTGTAAAGACATACCGGTAATTTATCTGCTCTACATCCACCATTCCATCAGGGTCTTTGTTCGACGTCATGCTGCCTAACCCAGGAGATACTGAGTCACACATTAAGGCAGGTCTGTTGTTTGCAGGCGATAAATGAAAGACTTGTAAGGTGTCGTGTTGTTGGATGGTCCATCTTAACTCTTCTTCCCTGCCATTTTCTTATAATTTTACCTCCTTCTTTATGTTGACTGTGGATTATCATTATTTTGTTATATATCACTACTATTGTTTTCTGCTACCTTTTTTCTCTCCAAAGTGATATACATGAATAGTGATTCCCTTTATTCAAGAGAGTGCCCAGTGCCTTGTCTTGCTTTCTGATTTTCCTCCGTCAATATTCTCTTAATAATTACCTTACAAATTCGTTTTTACACGTTATGTTTATTATTTTCGTCTTAAATCCTCTCCCGTATTTAATATTTCCTCTCACCACACACTTATTCATCATCCGTTAATGTTATTTCTTATTTCTCACATTTTTCATTTTATCTCATATTTCCTTCTCTGTCGCCTGTGTGACTCCTACGTTTCTAAAAAAAATTTTCGTTTCCACCTGACGGTAAAGTATATTCATATGTCACTTTCACATCTTATTTCTTCTCATTGCCGATAAATGCTTATTCCGCACCTGTGTCCTCTTTAGTCGTGGTGTCTGACACCCTCCCGTATTTCAAGGCGCAGTTTTCCTGTCGTTCCACCAGTCCAGCACTGCAGTAACAAGGGGGGGAGGGGTATTTTGGATTTTTACCCAAGAAACTTACCCTCTGATATTCCTTTCTCTCGCTGTCTTCCTCTGCTTTCATCTTTGTCCTCACCTGCATCTCCTCGTTTCCTACCTCATTCATTCCTTTTAATGTAATCACTCTTCATTCCCATTCTTCCATCTCTTATATCACCTCCACTTAACTCCCCTCAGCCAGCTGACCTTCTCTCCCTCCTTCCTCCATTCTCTCCCCTCTCACTTTTTTTACCACTCCTCGCTATTTCTGTCTCTCTCTTCTTTTCATATAGGGGATGAAAAGGAATACAGCAAAGATGCATCTCTAACTTATCTGTAGGCATAAAATGTAATTCATTTAATGTAATAAATTATGTTGCCAGTGCATGCTGATCAGAAACTACTTAGGTGTGTTTTGAAAGCGGCCAAATTTTGCCTTCCAGATCATTCCCAGATCAATACAGGTGATTTTTGTTTTCACACACACACACACACACACACACACACACACACACACACACACACACACACACACACACATTCACACACACACACACATATATATATATATATATATATATATACACATAATTAGCCCTGCTCGTTAAGTTTAAGAAATGGGAACAGCATAAGTAAACAATAATGGTTTGGCTTTGTTTCACGCATATTTTCAGAAGTCTTAGCTAAGAATTACGAGGTTCGCCAGGTGTTTTCAGAGAGAGAGAGAGAGAGAGAGAGAGAGAGAGAATGGAATAACGATAAAAGTAGCATAATAAACCCTCTTACACTGATATTATATGCAATATAATCCGGTCAACACCTAAAACTCATTATAAGCAAAATAAATTGTCAGTGCTAACATGAAAAATCCTGAATATTATAACTCAGTTAAAAAGTATACGAATTATTTATTGACAGGAAAAAAATGGCAAAAGAAGAATTCTTTGTGTGTGGTGGATTGATAGCCATCCTGGGTTATACTGACAGTTTAGTTGGTTTTCATTCAGTAGGTATTGTTTATGTGTGATTGCCATGGTGATAGTGTGCTTTATCTCCAGTACTATTTATCAGTCACAATTACCATTAATGATATACGTGTATGTGTAATTATGTATCTATCTGGCTTCATTTCATACACTTGCAGAGTACTGAATATATTTACACATTTAGTTTCCCACCCTTCTGTGTATTTACTGATTTCCTGTGTTAGTATTCAGTAACTCACGTATGTGTGTGTGTGTGTGTGTGTGTGTGTGTGTGTGTCAGTAGTAATAGTAAGAGTACATTTACAGTTTATATCTTGAATCATATCCACACTATATTTATTATTAGGTTTCAATTGTTTCATTTTCTCTCTCTTTATTTTTTTTTCTTACTCCTCACTCCGCCAGTCTCAACCCAGAAGGGAGCATCATCCTTATGAATATGTACTTCTTGCAAACATATAGCAAACGTGATTTTGATATAGACAGATATTGTTAATACACAATGAGACGTTGGTAATGTATAGCTGTTGGTCGACTGTTTTCGGGAGAGAGAGAGAGATGGCCGCATCTTGGCGAGCTGTCTGACAGCAGTAACCTTAATGAAGACATTGTTTCTCTCTCTCTCTCTCTCTCTCTCACACACACACACACACACACACACACACACATATATATATATGTCCAACACAGGTGGTCTCACACACACACACACACACACACACACACACACTAGAGAGTTGCAGTTATATATATAAAAACAAAAAGAGTTATTACAATCATGCGCCTATTAACCCAAATGTCTCTTTAACCTAAAAGTAATTTGCAAAAGTAGTGTGGTCATTGCTGTAGAGGGATCGAGACTTCATGTTGGCCATCTATTCATGTAATGCAAAAATAATGTGAATCTCAATAGTGCACTTCACAGTAAATTATACAGTAGCTTCGTTTTCTGTGTTGATGCTCGTAAAGTCAAGGTGAGAGCCAGAAGGGTGGGTGGTGAGGTGATGATGAGACGCGTGGATTAAGGGTGAGGGAGAGGGGTAAGGGAGCCGGGGTAAGGGGAAAGGGAGAGTGGTAGGGTATGTTTGGGGAGGTAAGAGGGATCAGGGAATGAAGAGGGGTGTGTGAGAAATATGGCTCAAGTGAGGGTTGTAGACTGAGGATGAAGTGGGGTGGGGGTTGAGGTGAGGATGAAGGGTAGTGGAAGTGATGATCGGAGGAGGGGGTGGGGGGTGGGAAAGGTGGCAGAGGATGTGGTAGAGTGGGAAGGAAGCACGGTGATAGAGGTGTGGTGTGGGTGGTATAATGTGATACTGTAAAGCTGGGGTATGATAGTAAGATTAAGGGGAAAGAAGGGATAAAGCGTGTGGTGTGCGTGAGATAGTATGACAGGGTATGGGTGGGGTAAGGTGGTAGGAATGAAGGGAAGGAAGGTGTATGAGGTGTTGTGTAAGATAAAGTGACAGGGTACAAGGGTAAGATAAGGCGGTAGGTGTGAGAGGAAGGAAGACAGGAAGTGTTGTGAGGGCTGGATAAGGTGACAAAGTATAGGAGGTGAGAAGGAAGGGATAAGTGGTGGTATGAGAGGTGTTTTGTCCCAATGTGTAATTATATTGCCTTGACTGTTTTGTTGGGTGGATATAAACAACACTAATTTCTATCTATTTATCTATATCCTGACGCCTTCATTCCGTCAGGGGTGGCCACAAACAAATCGCCTCCATGTCGCCCTGTCCTCCGCCATTTTACTGCCCTCCTCCCAGCTCACATACCCCTCTCTCATATACCTATCCACTCCATCCCTCCATCTCATCATTGGCCTCCCCCTCTCTCCCCCCCTCCACCTCTCTCACATACACTCTCCTTGTCAGTCACACTCCATCCTCTCCACATGGCCAAACCACCTCAGTGTGTTTCTCCTAACACTTCCTATCACATCCACGCCACAACACTTCTTCACTTCCTCATTTGTCAGTCTGTCTCTCCATATGACTCCACAGGCTCCTCTCAAATAACTCATTTCCACTGCTCTCAGCCTTTACTTGTGTCCCTCCAACAACGTCCAAGCTTCACTTCCATATGTTAGAGCTGGTATCACAATACTGTCATGTAATAACTTTTTCACTTCCATGCTCACCTCCCTGTTTCTTATCACTGCCTTCAAGGAACCAGCAACCTTTCTTCCTAGTTGTACCCTTTCAAGCACTTCACTCTCCAAACTTCCATCCTTACTCAACATACTACCCAAGTACTTAAACGTACTCACATTTTCCATTTCCTCATCATCCAACCTCATTGTACATTCAGTGACTTCACTTCTCACGAAGACCATAACTTTACTCTTCCCTACATTCACCTTTAGATTCCGTTTCTTACACATTGTCGCAAACTCATCCACCAAGCCTTGCAGCTCCCTTTCGTCTTCACTTACTAACACAGTATCATCTGCAAACAACAGTACAGGAAGTTTCCAAACACTGCCGTCTCTCATTAGGGCCACTGCAATATCCACTCCCCTACCCTGTATCTCATTTATAACCCCATCCATATACAGATTGAACAACCATGGGGACATGACACATCCCTGTTTCAATCCAACCTTCAAATAGAAAAAATCACTCATTTCACTATCCACACTGTTACGGAACAGAGAAAGATAATGTACACTTTAAGTGAGAATACGAAGAGTCACTACTGTCCCGTAAAGTTCCAGGTTCAAAACAAAAGAGTTAGGTAAAATTACAAGTTAAAGTTTAATGCACAAACTAACAACAAAACATTCAGGACTCATAAGGATAATGTAATGGCAAATAAACAGGTTAAATATATGGTTAACTGCAATAGCCTCTATTAACACGAAATTAGCAAGAGTAAATTTATCTAAGTCAGCCCTGATAAAATGAGATACCAGATAATACTCAGTGAATGCCAGATAAATAATTACAGATACAAACTATTATCAAAAATGACTGACAAAGAACCCCACACGAATCACAAAAACTTCACCAGGCCCACAAATTAAACTTATGCTATACAGTACAAGAAAAAAATACAACAACAGTTATACTCAAATTACACACAGCTGCTAGATGGTTGGAGACTTCTTGAGCACTCACAATAATAATATCTGTACAGGGGAGGACAGAGATGTGAACAAAATGAGGAGCAGATCTAAGTGGCAATGATGCAGAGACTGAGCTCATTATATAGGGGCCAGCAGAGCCTGATACAACTTGTAATAAGGACGCGCAAATGAAGCGATGGGGACAAACGGTCGACAATCCCGCACTGAATAACAGAAAGGACGACTTACTCTACTATAACGGTAGAAGGGGGGACTGAGGCAGAACACGCTCGTGATCAAACATGCAGCAACTGTGCGTTAAAATTACACAAAGGATGATGAAATCATAGGCTATGTAACACCTCCCCACAAAGAAAAAGAAATTTACAAAGGAAATTTCTTATTACTCTAAACAATCTGTCTAAAGTCTAGATAAGCAATCTGCAATAACATTTTCTTTCCCCTTGACATGTTGTATGTCTAATGAATACTCCTGAAGAAGTAGACTCCATCTTGCCAATCTCTGATTTTTATCTTTAAACTTACTAAGGAATTTCAGTGGGTTATGATCGGTATAAATGACTATGGGGTCAAAACCAGAACACAAATAAAATGAAAAATGCTGTAAACCCAAAATCAAGGCCAAAAGCTCTTTCTCAATAGTTGAGTAGTTCTTTTGAGGTGGAGTGAACTTCTTACTGTAATAAGATACAGGATGTTCAATACCCTGATCATCCTCTTGCAGCAAAACAGCCCCAGCTCCTGTATCACTTGCATCAACAGCCATCTTAAAAGGCTTAGCAAAATTTGGAGTACCGAGCACTGGCTGACTTAATAGAATAGCTTTAAGTTTGTTGAAAGAGGATTCACAGTTATCGGTCCAGACAAATTCAACTCCCTTTTTCAGTAGGTCTGTAAGTGGTGATACAAGAATAGAAAAGTTAAGAACAAATCTCCTATAATAACCTACCATTCCCAAAAATCTTTGTAGCTCTTTCCTACTTTTAGGTCTGGGAAGATCACTTATAACCTGAACCTTAGCTCCTGGTGGTGCAACATGTCCATCACCAATTACATACCCAAGGTACTGAACCTTAGCTTGACCAAACTCACACTTTGATAAATTAGCTACAAGATTAGCATGAACTAAACGGTCAAGAAATTTACTGACATGGCATAGGTGATCTTTCCAGTTGTCACTGAAGATTAATACATCATCAATATAAACAACACACCCTGCCAAACCCTCTGTTACAACATTCATGAGCTTCTGAAATGTGGCTGGTGCATTCTTCATACCATACGGCATTACAGAACATGCAAAAGCCTTTCCTAGTGTTACAAAACATGAGATCTCCCTAGCACGTTCAGTCATAGGTACTTGCCAGTATCCCTTTAACAAATCAACTTACTTATGTACCTAGCCTTTCCGATCTTGTCTATGCAATCTTCCACACGAGGGAGAGGGTAAGTGTCTGTTTTAGTTATCTGATTAACACGTCTGTAGTCGATGCAAAGCCGCTGTGACCCACCTGGCTTAGGGACCAGAGTGACAGGAGAACTCCACTCGCTCTGACAGGGCTCAATCATCTTGTGGTCCAACAGGTAGCCAAGCTTCTTCTGGATGAGAGGAACTTTCACTGGGTTCACACGGTAAGGAGGCAATTTAATTGGCTTTGCGTCTCCAACATCGACATCATGCATCAACACAGTGGTTCTTCCTGGAGTAGCACGGAACACTTGCGGGTACTCCTGCAGTAATGCCGAAAACTCCTGCCTTTCCTTGGGAGGTAGATGAGAAAGCTTAGTCTGGAGAGCATTCATGATATCAGGATTCTTCCCCAAACTATCACTCAGGCTCATGCTGCATGGGAGAACTTCACTTGTAGACTCGGGTGGAACAGCTACAGTGCAGACTGGATTATTTTCGTCCCGCCTGTGATATAACTTTAGCATGTTGATGTGACATAGTTGCTTGCTCTTTCTACGATCTGGTGTGGCGATGACATAGCTGACATCACTGAGTTTCTTCTCCACGAAATAAGGGCCACTAAACTTGGCTTGAAGAGGTTGCCCATGAACTGGTAGCAGAATCAAAACCTGATCTCCTGGCTGAAAGTGGCGTAACCTGGACTTCCCATCATACCAAGTCTTCATCTTCTCCTGAGCAGCTCCTAAATTCTCTCTCGCCAGCTGTAAAGCAGTGGACAGCCGTTCTTTGAAATTCATCACATACTCCAGCAGGTTGACGTCATCTTCCTCCGACAGCCAGCATTCCTTGAGTAGCTTAAGGGGTCCTCTTACTTCATGGCCAAACAGTAGTTCAAAAGGTGAGAAGCCCAGTGATTCATTTGGAGATTCTCTTGCAGCAAACACAACGAATGGAAGACCTTTATCCCAGTCTTTCTGATGTTCCAAACAGTATTTCTTGAGCATCGATTTGAGTGTTTGATGATATCTCTCCAACGCTCCTTGGGTCTGGGGATGGTAAGCTGAAGACGTGATCTGGGTGATGCCCAACTCTTTCAGAGACTGCTTGAAAACATTCGACATGAAATTACTTCCCCGGTCTGACTGTACCTCCTTAGGCAGACCAAACTTTGTGAAGAACCCTAGCATTTCCTTAACGACGTTCTTTGCTGAGATATTTCTAAGTGGAATGGCTTCAGGATAACGAGTAGCCATATCAATCATGGTCAACACATAAGAAAATCCTGAAGAAGTCTTAGGAAGAGGGCCCACAATATCCACCAACACACGGGTGAAAGGCGCCTCAAAAGGGGGAATGGGAACTAGAGGTGCAACCTTTTCGGTCTGATTACACTTCCCCACAACTTGACAGGTGTGACAAGACTTACAATACCAGGAAACATCCCTGAAGATACCTGGCCAGTAGAAGTGTTTCAAAATGCGTGCCACAGTCTTCCTCACTCCAAGGTGTCCTGCCAAACTGGAATCATGAGCCACTCGAATGATATCCTGCCTACAAACACGAGGGATGACAACTTGATGTACAACCTCCCATTCACAGTCGGCTGATGCTGTTGGGGGTCTCCACTTCCTCATAAGTACTCCTGACTTTACATAATAACAAGTAGAAGCACCAGCTGACTCTTCCTCACTGCAAGCAGAGTTAGCTAGACCTTTCAACTCAGGGTCAGCAACCTGCAACTCAACCAACTCTTGACGAGACAAATTATCAACACTACGGGGTACTGCCTCATCTGGTGAGTGGTCCAAATTAGCAAGAAAAGTGTCAGCTAGGATAACATCATCATCATCATTATCCTCTAAATCACCAGTAACTTTAGACTTAGCCCTAGTGACAGCACATGCAGGGAACACATCAGGGACATCACAATCCTGGGACGCAGCCACTGGCTCACTAGACAACTGAGGAGCTGGACACACTTGAGTTCCACCAATATCATTTCCAAGTAAGAAAGTTACACCTGACATTGGGAGTGTCTCAACCAACCCAACCATAACAGAACCATTAACAAAACCAGACTCTAGATTCACTCTGCACAGAGGAACAGAGAAGTAATTATTCCCTACACCTTGTAAGATTACAGTTTCATCAGAGGAATTAAAATTAGAGCCTAGAACACTGGTCAGCATAAGGGATTGGCAAGCACCTGTATCACGATATATTTTAACTGATTTCCTGTCATTACTGTCCAGAGGACTGACAAAACCATCAGACAGGAAATTAGCACATGAACTCTTGAGAGTGTCACCCACGTTACTGCTCAAAAGAGGAGCTCCATCATGAGAATTTAAGTTACCCCTCAAAGCAGGTTCAGTTAACTCAGTTAAAGAATTCTGGGAACTCTCAAGAGTGGACACTAGACCAATTGACTGAATATTTAAAGACTCCTTTTTGTTCACATCACGCTGTCTCCTGAAACATCTCTCCGTAGTATGACCAAGCTTACTACAATAAGTACATTTACTTTTCTGAAATCTAGAGGTGAAGCTGGTATTTACTTCCTGAGAAACATCATCCTTATTCTCTTTCCTGTTACCTGTACTCTGAGTAGAGGCAACATACTTACTCTCAGCTTTCCCTTTTTCTCTAGAATATCTCTTGTGAGTGAGAACATACTCATCAGCTAAAACTGCAGCATCAGACAAATTATCTATTCTTTTCTCATCGAGATATAGGCTTACATCTTTATAAATACACCTCTTGAAGTCCTCCAGCAAAATCATCTGCTTAAATTTACCAAAATCAGAATCCACATTCTTAGAATTTAACCACTGCTCTAACAGATCTTCTTTGATTTTTGCATACTCAACATGGGATTGCTTATCTTGCTTGAAAGTTGTCCTAAATTTTACTCTATAGGCTTCAGGAACAAGCTCATAGGCCTTAAGAATCAAGCTCTTAACTACATCATAATTATCAGACTGATCCTGAGGCAAAGATGCATAAGTTACTTGAGCTTTACCGGTGGGAACAGTTTGAAGGAGTACTGGCCAATACTCCTTAGGCCAATTAAAACCTGTAGCTACCCTCTCAAACAACTGAAAATACTTTGTTAAATCAGATTCATTAAAAGGAGGGACAAGTTTAACATTTTTAGCCACATCAAAATCATCAGAGCTAGATGATCCAGTTCCACCTTGTTTCATGCGATACTCATGGTCTGCCTGAATCCTAGCAAGTTCAACTTGTGCCTGTATCTGTGCCTCCTGAATCCGAACCTGAGATTCCGCCTCCTTAGCCTGAGACTCAGCCTCCTTAGCACGTGCTTGAAATTCAGCCTCCTGAATACGAGCCTGAGACTCCGCCTGCTTAGCATTTGCCTGAAATTCAGCTTCTTTAGCACGAGCCTCCTGCAGAGCTAGCTGTAACTTAGCTAATTCAATCTGCGTTTGCTCATTTGGAGGAGTTACATTAAACAAGCTTTTATTAATCATGCCAACAATTTGATCTTTAGAATGATGAGAGTGAACTGCAATTCCCAATTGTTGAGCAACAAGCTTAAGTTCATTCTTTGTTCTGTTTTCTATATCACACACTGTTTGCACATTTGACAAAAAATCTTTGGCTTCATCAAGTGTAGAAATAGTAGCCATCATGAATATATCACAGTCACAAAATATCAAACAATATCCTTATGATAATATCCTGAATATCCTGATATGAGGTCGCCAAATTTATGTTACGGAACAGAGAAAGATAATGTACACTTTAAGTGAGAATACGAAGAGTCACTACTGTCCCGTAAAGTTCCAGGTTCAAAACAAAAGAGTTAGGTAAAATTACAAGTTAAAGTTTAATGCACAAACTAACAACAAAACATTCAGGACTCATAAGGATAATGTAATGGCAAATAAACAGGTTAAATATATGGTTAACTGCAATAGCCTCTATTAACACGAAATTAGCAAGAGTAAATTTATCTAAGTCAGCCCTGATAAAATGAGATACCAGATAATACTCAGTGAATGCCAGATAAATAATTACAGATACAAACTATTATCAAAAATGACTGACAAAGAACCCCACACGAATCACAAAAACTTCACCAGGCCCACAAATTAAACTTATGCTATACAGTACAAGAAAAAAATACAACAACAGTTATACTCAAATTACACACAGCTGCTAGATGGTTGGAGACTTCTTGAGCACTCACAATAATAATATCTGTACAGGGGAGGACAGAGATGTGAACAAAATGAGGAGCAGATCTAAGTGGCAATAATGCAGAGACTGAGCTCATTATATAGGGGCCAGCAGAGCCTGATACAACTTGTAATAAGGACGCGCAAATGAAGCGATGGGGACAAACGGTCGACAATCCCGCACTGAATAACAGAAAGGACGACTTACTCTACTATAACGGTAGAAGGGGGGACTGAGGCAGAACACGCTCTTGATCAAACATGCAGCAACTGTGCGTTAAAATTACACAAAGGATGATGAAATCATAGGCTATGTAACAACACGCACTGCAGCCTTAGCACCCTCATACATACTCTTCACGGCACTGAACACCTTCCCATCTACTCCATGTATTCTTAATTTCCACAATCCTTGTCTATCCACCCTGCCATATGCTTTTTAATTTATTATCACCAGTACCTTCATTCATATATTTCTTTCCCATAAACACATGCATTTCGCTGGCACATTAATGTAGTTGTGTGTGTGTGTGTGTGCGCGCGCGCATTTTTCATAAAAAGCAAAGTTGTGGCAACATTTGTACTCTGGTTCATTTTCACTGCAGCTGCCGGGTCTCCAGGAACTTCATGAATTAAGAAAAACAGCCTTGCGGCTTACTTGTTTGCCTGTATGGCTGATATAATCTTGGCATGTATTCTACCGGGAACCTGAAGAATAACCCAGTACTCACCATACAGTTATACATTTTGTAAATTACTGAGGCTGTATACCGTCAAATACGTAATTCTTAAGGGGGAGAGTGTGTGGTGCTGAGATGTAGTTTACATGTCTAATGCAGACCATATGTTTTGTTCAGTATTTGGTCTTCACATGTCAAGCACTTTCAATTTTCCATTCTTTAAAATAAGTTTTTCTCAGTTGTTCTATCTCGGTCTGTTTCTTCCTCATTTAGTTACTTCTCTGTATGTATGTCTGCCTGTTTGTCTGTCCGTCTGCCTTTCTGTTTGTCTGTCTGTCACACACACACACACACACACACACACACACACACACACACACACACACACATACCTGCATTTAATCCAACCACCTGGCCTTGGCAATTATGATGCTAGGGTCTGATTATGCTTGAGAGAGAGAGAGAGAGAGAGAGAGAGAGTCTCAGCTACCTTCTGCATGACGGCTGAAGAGTCACACTATCGTGACCATGAAATAGGATACAAAAACCCACACTGGCAGACGAAAAAAGATGTAATCCTACCTTCTACATTGATATCTTTGTTTTATTCTTGCCACCTCCACACACTTTCATTAGGCTAAACAGAGACTAAACTGAAAAGGTTCAGTACATCTTTCATTCCGTTTTAAGAGTCACACTATCCTGAACATGAAGTAGGATACAAAAAAATCCACCCAGGCAGTCATGTTGGGCTGTTTTGATCCTTATAATTACCCTCACTGCTTTATTACTGAGGCAACTTAAACGAGAGGACGACAAAGGCAATGCAGCCTTATTTTATCCAGGACCACGGTCTGGCTTGCTTTTTCGCGATCATTTTCTCTTTTATCTTTTTTCTCACTGCGGTCAGTCTCCTCCTCCCCTTTTTTCTTTCTCCCTCCTCCTCTTCTCTGTGGCGTCAGTTTTGCGAGTAGGTTATTATCCTTGATCACCTCGGTCAATTGGCTAACATATAAATGCATTCTTTCCCTCTCCTTCTAGTTCCCATTCTTTTCTACAGGCCTTCTTATCTCACCAGCATCACTGTCTGTTTCCGAATTTTGCTCACTCGCAGAATCAACTCATTGCGTCAGTCCGTTTCCGCTATTCTCCCGGTATTCTTTACCTCCTCCTTCTTGCCAGTGTATCTGATTTTTGTCCTCCCAAAGAATTTTTCTAAATCAGGTAAATCTTTCTCTCCCCTCTATGCCATTTTCCCTTTCCCCATCCATTTATTTATTCTCCCAACTTTTCAGAATATACCCGCTTCCTAATCACCCTCAGTATTATTTCTGCTTCTGTCACACCCCTTTCTCTACCCATTGTTCTCTTCCATCTCCGCGCTCCCGGCCCCTCCCTCATGCCATTCCACTAACTTCAATGTATCCCTAATTCCTGTTGACTCGCGAAGCCCAGCCTGATCCACTACTCAGATCCCAGCCCACTACTTTTACATTCTGCCGCCACATCACCACACACAAGCATGCAGTGTGAGTGGCTTTCACTATCTGATTTTTGTAGTTACTGTTTTGTGTAAATGCAGAAGATTGACTTAAGGCAGGAAATTCCCACAAGTTTTAGACTGTTTTACCATCTCAGTGAACAACAAGAAAGCCAGACTCAATGTGAATTCAGTTGCTGAATGTTAAGGTGTGTTCAGTTGCTGAGTGTGGTGGACAAAACTTCATAAATTTCTTAACCCTAGTAAAATGATGAGTTTTTTTTTCCTCTCTCTCTCAATACCGATTAAATATATCCTACTTCTAATTTGAACCAAGCGGCATATGTTTTGTCTCACATAAGTTACGTATATTCAGATATTATAATTAAATCAAGCATTGTCGAATTAATTTCACATGAACACAAGGAATTACTGAGTCACTGATTCTACTGCCCTATGTTTCCAGCAGATTGCGTGCGACATTACACTGCTTTTAGTTGTCTGCAGAAACACCATTTCAGTAATAGCCAGGAATAACCTCGTTGAAGTGGACTGTGCAATCACACTTGTTGCCAAATACTTTGATACATAACCATCAACAGGTCAGAAACAGTGTTATGGCACACAGTGTAGAGTTTGCGGCATCACAGTTTGGTAACCCTGCCGTTATCCTTTCTCCCTCCCCCCTCCCTCCACACACACACACACACACACACACACACACGCACACGCACACACACGCACACGCACACACACACTTTCTTTTTATGTGTTCGTCTCTGGACAAAGGCTTTACAGCCCGTTACCGTGAAAAAGTAGTCTCCTACGTCCATACACCTCCAGAAGTCACCACTTGGGCGATAACAAGCGCCGTTCATATACTGATTACATGCTAGGGTTGTCTCCTACAGGGCTGGTACATTGGTATTAGTGGGGGTATTTTTACGACATTTCGGCGGGTCGTTTTGTAGATCAGTAAAGTCTGCTTTAAAGAAAGTCAAATCCTTAAATTATTCCTTGCCACAGCGGGGATTCGAACAGTCCATTAGGACTGCAGGCCAACTCTCAGTTGTGTGTGTGTGTGTGTGTGTGTGTGTGTGTGTGTGTGTGTGTGTGTGTGTGTGTGTGGTGAATTAATTCAGACCGATTTATCTGTTATGTCTCCAGCGACACCCGTCAGAGCTTCATAAATGATGCAACTCTGTCTCTGTCTCTGTCTCTCTCTCTCTCTCTCTCTCTCTCTCTCTCCATGCCACTTTCTTCCTTGACTTTTCTCTCCTTTCCTCCACTGTCTCTTTTCTCCTTTCCTACCTTGTCTCTTTCTCGCACATTACTTTGTCTAATTTTTCTGGTGTTTTTACCTCCGTCAAGCAGGTTATGTTTTTGCCGGCGTTTGTTTGTTTGTTATCAGAATTGCTCAAAAAGTTATGAATGGAAATCGGTGAAATTTTGACAGGTGGGCCATGGGCCAAAGACGAAATTATTGAATTTGGCAGCGGATACGGATCCAGAGTATCCCGCACAATATCTTCAAAAGTTCTCAATGATTTGAATGAAATTTATTGGAAAGGTGGTGCATGGACCAAGAAAAAAATGATTAAATTTGGGAGTGGATCCGGATACGGATCCGGATCCTATATCCAGGGATCTGGATCCGGATCCTTTTTCGTGGCAGTGGCACTGGCGGAGGTATGCTCTCTCTGAATGCTGTCTAGTTTTTCTGCCGTTGTCTTCCCGCAATAGTTCTCTTTTTTCAATTTGCTTAGTTTTCCGTCATTTTTTTTCACCTTATTATCCTCCTTTAACTTTTTGCCTTTCCTCGAGCTCTATTTTCTCCTTCCTTCCCTAATTTCTTTCCTTTCAATCTTTCCCACCCTCTTCTCACTCGTTTCTGCTCCCCCCTTCATCTCTCCTTCGCACTCCCGTTTTCTCTCCCTCCCCACTTCACCTCTTTCCTTCCTTCTCCTCTTCGAATCCTCCTCCTGCTTCTGGCTGTTTCTCTATTATCCCTCCCTCTCTTTTTCCCCCATTTCACCTTTTCCTTCTTTCCTTTCTTCTCCTCTTATGTCTGTTGCCTCTCTTGATTCTCTCCCTTCCCTCCTCATTCTCTCCCCATTCTCACCTCTAACTCTCTCCTTTCCGCTCAAGAGAGAGAGAGAGAGAGAGAAATATCATTTATTGGACTTCAGACAGGCAAAGAGAGAGAAACAAACTCTGTCGTTTTATTGGACTCTTGTGGCCAAATTGGCTTACAGCTGCATCTCTAGCTGGTCATCTTTCCAGTGCCTTAGAGTGTACTGGAAGGTTCTGGATTTTGTGGTGAGGGAGGACTGGGGGGGGTTAGGGAAGCCCGAATAGGTGCTGGAATTTCTGCTGACTATGGCCTGGATAGGTGCTGAAATAGCGCTTCAGCACAATCTCTATCTCACCACTTTCCTTGCGTCACCACCATCCCTGCATCACCACCACCACTGCCTTATCACCATCCCTGCCTCGCCTCCTTCCCTACCTCACTACCATCCCTATCTCATCCCATCCTTGCCTCATCACCATCCAAGCCTCGCTACAACCCCTTTCTCACCACCATCTCTGCCTCACCATCATCCCTGCATCACCACCTTCCCTAGCTCACCACCATCCCTGCCTCACCACCATCCCTGCCTTACCACCATCCCTACCTCAAAATCATCCTTGCCTCACCACCATTCCTGCCTCACTACCATCCCTACCTCACCACCATCCCTGCCTAACCATGATCCCTGCCTCACCATTATCGCTGTTTCGTCACCATCCCTGCCTAACCATGATCTCTGCCTCATCATCATCGCTGTCTCACCACCATCCCTGCCTCACCACCATTCCTGTCTCACCATCATCGCTGCTTCACCACCGTCCCTGCCTCACCCTCAGCTCCATCGTACCTTGCTTGTTCTCTGTCATATTACCCTACCTTCCTTCTCTCCATTTCTGCCCTATCAATTCTCCTGCCTAACTGTCTGACATTCCATTTTCCTTGTATGATATGGAACTAGGGTTTAGCTTAGAGAGGAATGGTTACACACACACACACACACACACACACACACACACATTCATTTTGACAGCGTTATTTATATCTTGCTGAACGGCACAACTTAGTATCACATCACATTCGCCTTCGCCCACTTCTGTGCCGTGATTACGTTGCTAAAGTTGGTATTACACGCGGTTGACGTCATTGATATTGTTCAACACTGTCGTAACATGGTCGTGCTCTCTCATCCTACCATTTTAATTATTTCCTCCACTTATTCGTACCTCCTGTCTCTATCCTCCTTTTACCAGTAATCCATTCTTTTCTCATTTCAGTCCTTAGTTTCCTCATCTTTTTTTCTCCCCACTTTCACTCTCTCTCACATTTTCTTTTATTGTATTTCTCTTCTTTCTCTTCCCTCCCCTTCTCTCTTTTTTCCTTACCATCTCTTCTCCTCCCATCATCCTTCCCCTTTACCATTTCTCGCCTTTATTTTTCCTTATCTCCCTCGACTCTCTTCCACTTCCTTAACTCTCCTTTTTCCTCCATAACCCGTTTTTAACCTCCTTCCCCTGTACCCTTTTTTCTCTCCTCTTTCTCCTTATCTCCCACTTTCTCTCCTTTCTTTCTCCTGAATTCACGTCATCTCTCCACTCCCATCCCTCCGCCGCAGCTCACTCGACCTTCGGCTGTATTTTAGCTGCTGGAACTAGGCAGGCAGGAGGGTGAAGTGAAGAAGAAACTAAGCAGGAGCAACTGAAGGAAATACGAATTGAAGGAGGAGGAAGAGGAGGAGGAGGTGGAGGAGGGGAAGGAATATGAGGAAAATTTATGAAGGTGTCCAAGACAAGAGACAAGTTAGTTTAGTGAAGGGTGGATTATTTTGGAGTAAGAGAGAGAGCGAGAGCGAGAGCGAGAGAGAGAGAGAGAGAGAGAGAGAGAGAGAAAGAGAGAGAGAGAGACAGACAGACAGACAGACAGACAGACAGACAGACAAACAGAGACAGCCAGCCAGCCAGCCAGACAGACAGACAGACAGACAGATAGAGACAGAGACAGACAGACAGACAGACAGAGGGGGGGAGGAGAGGAGGAACCAGCACCCCATTTTTAACGTCTTGCATTACGTACAAGTCAGCACATGAAGACGCCAATACAAATAGGACAGACTGGCACAAGGAGGAAAGAATATTATGTATGCATGGAAGGTTAAGGTGCCTTTTTTGCCCTGGAATCCAGCTGTGTGTGTGTGTGTGTGTGTGTGTGTGTGTGTGTGTGTGTGTGTGTGTGTCTCTCTCTCTCTCTCTCTCTCTCTCTCTCTCAACCCCTGTGTACAATGCTGTGTTGTCTACCGGCACCGTCCGTCTTTCTTACCAAAGTTTACCACCTAAACTTTGCCTCATTGACCCTCCTACCCCTCCTTCCTCTTATTGTTTCACCCCTTTCTCCATTCACTGCCCCTGCCCTTTATTCTTACCTCTTCCTCCTCTTCCATTCCTCCATCTTGCTTCACTGCCTCTTCCTTTTCCTTCTTTATCCCTACTCTTTCATCTCTTTACTTTCCTCTCCCTCTCCTCTCTTTACTTTTCTCTCCCTAACACCCCCCCCCCCTCCCTGCCTCCTCATCCTTCTCCCATCCTTGTGTCCCCTCACCCCTCCATGTCACATTTATCTTAGCTTCTCTCCATTCACCTTCCTTCCCCGTCACTTATTTCTTAACTTCCGTCTACTCACCTTTCGTACCCCCGGTCACTCACGTCCTCTGTTTTTTCCGTTACCTTCCCCCCAGCACCTTTATCTCACTCAACTCCAAGTTCTCTCTTCTTCTTCCGTCTCTCTTTGTGTTTTCCTGCCCTTTCCCTCCTATCCCTATCTTTTCTTGCTCCTTCCTCCCTCCTCTCCCTGTCTCTCAATGATTCAGTGCCTATCCCCCCGTGCCTTCCCCTTCTCTACCCCCACTGCCTGCCTCCCTCCCTCTTCTGTCCGTATTTTCTCCCTCCCTTCATCTGTCCTCTCTCCTGTCCTTGCTTCTCCCTGTTCCATTCTTCTTTGCACACCTCACCCTGTCTCATGTAACGCTACCGATTTTTAAACGTTTATCCAACCACCCTTTAATTAACAGTCAGAGTACTGTATAAGTGGTTTAGTATCTGTGTAGCAAACTTGATCTACCAATGTCATTCAGTCAATGTATCTTCCTGCCTGCCTGTCAGCCTGTCTGTCTGCCTGTGAAGTGATAGTAGTGGATACAGAAGATGCAACTAAACAACACCTGTTTCATGTCATTACGTCAACTACATAACTCATGAAAAGTGCATATGATGCATTGAACGTGCTTTAGCAACAACGTAAATCTACCTAGTTCCATAATGGGGCTGGTGGGTAATGAGAGGACACATCTGCTGACGAAGGTGCTTACATGTTTTGTTAATTTTAATGGTGAACAATTGAACGGTGTATGAGTTACTGAAGGCCACAATGTTTGTTGAAGCTACCGTGGAAATACTGTGAACCTTGCCATAAAATCGAATACGAAGGAAACAAAAGCATGGCTGTGTGTATCAGTACTGAGAAAGAAAGTACTGGAACCCTGCGGCGAGAAGAGTTACAGTGTGGAACATGATTGGTGGTAACTAAAAAAAAAAAAAAAAAAAAAAACTTGGCTCCATCTAATGACACATCTACATGCGCAAATATTACCTCAGAGGAAATGTCATAGATATCAAAACACAGATATTAAAGTAGTATTGTTTCCACTGCAGTCATTTTAACCCACTACCCTACTCAGTGACCCCGGCAGTGTACAGTTCCATTATTCTGTAATTCCAGTCCCTCACCCCACCAACCATACTGTACCACAGCTGTGTGATTTTCATCATGTTACGAGCTGAATGGGTCGCCTTGGATGATAACAGATAATAATAATGCTCGTACCGCCTCCTAGAAACGGACATTAGTTCTTAGTTCTTCTCTTTAATCTGAGCTAAATGAATTCCAGTAGTGTGTTCAAAAACTCTCATATTCCTTATGATGGTGTGTAAATTTCTATTGCCTTCTTTACACTTTGAGCTACGTGAATCTATGTGTATAGACTCATAAAACTTTAGTACTTCTTGTTATCCCTTGTGCAATATTTTTACATCCAACACACCCACTGATATTATATTAAATATTCACTGGTGATGATATGAATCTGTGCGAAATTGTGTCAGTTATATTCATTACTTTCGTTCTATCTACCCTCCTTCACTCTTTCAAGGTTTTTATTTACATTATTCGGAGTCGGGGTTATGAAAGCTTCATGCAAAGGAACTCAATAGAGACTCCATGCTGTGATATGTGGGTGTGTGGGGACAATGAGAGAGAGAGAGAGAGAGAGAGAGAGAGAGAGAGAGAGAGAGAGAGAGAGAGAGAGAGAGAGAGAGAGAGAGAGAGAGAGAGAGAATGGTAACATGAGAGACTGTGATGCTGAGAAACATCAATAAAGGATTCCACTTGACCCCATAATCCAGCATGATACAATGAAAGGTGTCCCTAGGAGTTTTATATATAGTGGTTTTGTGACAACTGGGTGGAGAGTTGGAGTTCTTTGACAGAGTGAATGTGTGTCGTGAAGCAAATCGTTTTGACCTGCCAGTTGTTTGTGTTGGGGAGTGGTGTTTACTGAGAGAGAGTGCAGGGGGGGGGGGAAGATCATGAATGGAGAGCCAAATGCTCTAAGTACTAGAGGCACACGCACGCACGTAGCTGAAAAGGATGAAACACGAAAGCAGTTTCATGTGCAAAAAGCTGAGCGCGCGCGCGCACACGCACACACACACACACACACACACACACACACACACACACACACACACACACACACACACACACACACACACACACACACACACACACACACACATTTTTTTTACTGGAAATATTCTTAACCAAATAAACTCAAATTTGATTACATTTATGCTGGTGTTTATTAAAGGTAATTTGTTAATGAATGGTTATTTCTTTTAATTCTTAGTTTTTGTGTTCGTTTTATTTTACTTTTTCTTTATCACTGTGTAGGTGGAAGTGATGTTATGGATTTTGCATATTTTTATGTGTTCTCCATAGGTTATTTTGGCACTTTCTTTAGCCTCCTCTTCTTGTTTTAGTTATTAAACTCCTTTAGGCCGGTATTTGAATATTTTTGCTAATATTAACCATGGTACTTTTTTTATTCTGCTTCTCGCTCAGTTCTTAATATCTCAGTTATTTTTAAATTTTAGTCCACTCCCCTCCTCATTTCTTTTTTATCGTCTATTTTCTAAACTTTCCAAGCCACTTCAGTTTTTTCTTGCTTTCCCTCACCTCATTCTGCACCTAAGCTGTATTTTTTTATCATCTTCTAACACTTTTGTCAATCCTCATTCAATTACTCATGTTTGTCATACTCATTGTCTCACTGTCTCCTCCTAATTGTAGTTTGCTTCCAATCATCCTCTCGTTTCCTTCCCACTCATCTCCAGTCTTTTCTCTCCGTCTCGTCTTATCCCTTCCCTCTCATGAAATCTTTATTCTGAAGTTCTTCTCGCTCGAAGTGTTGCCATAATTCTATCCATATTATCCTGTTTTCCTACATTTACCATTTACTCTTTTTTTTTTTTTTCCCTTCAGGCTTTTCCTTCATCTTTACACTCCTTTTTTCATCGTTCTCTTTCTGTTTTCCTTCCCTCTATATTTCCTTCTTCATGTCTTCTTTTGTTTCTCTCCCCTCGTACTCCTTATATTTTCCCTCTTCCCTCGCCCTCCCCTCCTTCCTGGCCATTTAATATATTTTCTACCCTCTCCACTTACCCCCACTCCTTCCCTCCTCCCCATCTATTCTCCCTTGCCATTCTTTCCTTCTCACTTTCCTATTTCCCCTCACATTATTTCCTCCTTTTCTCCTCTTATGTCTGCTTACCCGCTTCCATCTGACCTCTTTTCCATCCCCCACCTTGCTCCTCCTCACCTCTCCATTCCTTCCTCTCCATGCCTCACTTCTCCCTTTCATAATTCTTCTTTCCTTCTTCACCTTTCTCCCCCTCCTTCCTCCTCCACAACTCTCTATTCCTTCCTGTCCTCGCTTGACTCCTTCCTTTATGTTTCCTTTTCCCTTCTTCCTTCCTCTCCTTTTTTTCATTGTCCTTCCCTTGCACCTCTTTTTTCCTGTCCTTCCTTTCCTCTCGAGTCCTCCCTTTTTTTTTTTTTTTTTTTTTCTTTAATCTCTCGATGGCGGGTCCATAATCCTCAGCTGGTGTGTGTGTGTGTGTGTGTGTGTGTGTGTGTGTGTGTGTGTGTGTGTGTGTGTGTTTATAGCACATCCTAGGACTCACATGGAAGGATAACGTCTCTCACTCACAAACTCTCCAGCGGGCGAAGGCAACCAGCATAGAAACCACGCTAACTGAAAGGCAGCTGAGATGCGTTAGACACGTGTTCCGCATGCCTGAACACCTCGTTCCCCGTCCTGTTCTGTATGGCCAACTACTGCAACACGACACAACCCTGGGCGACAGAAGCAGATATGTAAAGATCATCTAACGACAAACAAATCTGAAGAATAGCACCAACATACCAAAAGATCTTGAAACCAATGCCTCAGACAGAAAACAATGGCGAGCCCTCTGCAGCAAAAGGATCGTTCATCTCGAAGAAGATTAGAACCTGAGAAGAGAAGGACGTAGACAACGGACACACAATCAAAACAGAGTTCTTCCAGAAAACTCGGACACGACATGCGGAATGTGTGGCATAGTTTGCTAATCCAGGATTGGTATGCACAGTCACATATGTTGGTACCAAAAACCATGAGGAACACACTATCTCTCCGGGTATAGTAGATGTCCTCTTCTGTAGCAGAAGGACAACTTTAAGGTAACTCTGTGTGTGTGTGTGTGTGTGTGTGTGTGTGTGTGTGTGTGTGTGTGTGTGTGTGTGTGTGTGTGTGTGTGTGTGTGTGTGTGTGTGTGTGTGTGCAATGATATTTATAACTTATAAACCTGAAACAATCAAGCGTAGATTATTAAAGGTGTGTGAGATTGGAACCGAATGGTGAGAAAAGAAAAGAGGGGAAGGAAGTGCTTGAGAAGCCAGTGATAAATTGTGTGATGACAGTAGGATGTGTAATGAGTGTTGGGAAGGGAAAAGTATGTGAAACAACTCCAGTGTTTTGAGGAATGTTACATGGGAATATTTGGACGAGATGAGTGAAACAGGCTGAACATAGGAAAAGAGCACTAAAGAAGGAAAGGAAAGCATAATCTGAAGAAGAGAAAGGGGTTTGTTAGAATGTTTGATCAAAGAATGTATATAATGATAATAGCCCTATACACCTTTTTTCATTGTAGTACACAATTATGGATACTGTCAGGCACACACTCCCAACACTCGAACTACCCTGTATCGCCTGATGTGTTGGTTTCAAACTTATTACGTGGAGGAGAAAGTAAATCAGACAGTGGTTTGCACAACAAGTCATTAATCATCTTGGCTTTGTTTATCTGGTACACATTGGGTGGCGGAGATATTAAACCAAAATCTTTCGTCTGTTATGGGACATAAGTCAGAGGGGAACGTCCCAGATCCATTTCCCTCATTTTTTTAAATTTGGATATTATGAGGCTGTTGCCAACACAGTGGCTGGTGGTGTTTGCTTAGAAAGAATAAATCTTATCCTGTTTTAGTGGTAACCCTAGTACAGTTTGGTGTGTGTGTGTGTGTGTGTGTGTGTGTGTGTGTGTGTGTGTGTGTGTGTTGGTGCTGTGAAACGTGATGCATAGAGGAATAAAGCTACAACCAAAACCTGTGTGTAACGGAGCGTTCAGAGGCTCAGAATTCACTCATTCACATGGTCTCATGAAAGAGGCTTTGTTCTCCATCCTGTGAGGCGTAGCAAATGGTACTTTTCATGTTAGGATGTTTTTGTGCCTTTGCTCCACCAGTTTTATATTTCCATCAAGGTCGCTCCTGCCTTTTGGTCAAGGACGTACTGAGTCACGCATACGAATAAACACTGCTGTATTGTTTCACAAGCGGTAAATGAAAGGCCTGTCATGTTGTGTTGGTCGGCTCTTAATCTTAAAATTTCTCCTCTTTTGTTTCCTTCTCTACATAAATTTTATTACATAATGTCTTTGTTCATTCCCGATCTTTCATTATTTTTTCCTACCCAATTTCTATCTGATTTCTTATCTTTGTCCAATGTAATTACCCATCCCTGTCCCGGAGGGGCTGGGGGACGGGTATTGTTTTCACTCGGTTTGTCTGTTTGTTTGTTTGTCTGTCTGTTTACAGTTTTACGTGAAAAATACTGTTGCAATTTTGACTAAAATTACGGGGATGATGGGTTATGACTATCTGATCATCTCATAAAATTTTGAGCCATATTGGGCCAAGGACCAGGCTGTAGGCCCCCCCCCCCAAAAAAAAAAAAAAGTAAAAAAAAAAGTTTTTCTCCATAACTCTATTCAGATTCATTTTATCGACGTGAAATCAAAACCTAAAGGTTCATCTTCCAAATCTGCATCTTATAACATACCTCATTACATCAAAGGAGTCAACCCCCTGCTAGCGACAGAGGGGTCAGTTTCGGATGGACCGGGCCTTAAGTTTCAAATGGGCATAAAGTCGTCAAGTTTCACTCGATTAACTCCAGATTTGGTATGTGACATGTTTGACTAGATGTCCTGTTGTGTTTACACGTCAGCACTACAATGACTGCCAGGAACGGGTTTGCTGTGCCTTTGCACCGCTTCTTATTTTTATTAGTTTAATCAATAATTATATATTTTATCATAGTTCCTTTATTTTTTTGTAATTTCTTATATAGTGCTACGGTATTGTCTTGACTAGTTTGCTTATTATGTGTCATTATCAGTTTTATCCATCTGTAAATCGATATATATTCCTAAGCACACATACACACACACACACACACACACACACACACACACACACACACACACACACACACACACACGCTGGCGCGATTCTTTCATTGTAGCACAACTCTCACCAAATGGTGTATATATATATATATATATATATATATATATATATATATATATATATATATATATATATATATATATATATATATATATATATATAAGATAACATTCCTGCCCAAGGCTTTTTCCAGCCTTATGGACTGTTTTGGTAAAGAAGGTAGAATGTTCTCTCTCTCTCTTTCTCTCTCTCTCTCTCTCTCTCTCTCTCTCTCTCTCACACACACTAAGCCAGCTGTGGCCGTTTTCAAGTTTCATACTTTGGTTTCAACTTTAGTATTTCCTTGTCCTTCCTCCTTCCCCTTCAGCACCCCCTCCCCTCACCACCACCACCACTGTCATCATCACTTACACCCCTTCACACCAATGACACACTTTTATGGTTATTAGTAATACATCAAGACGGTTTTATCCAACTCATGATGGGATTTTGATTACTAAGTAGCCAGTGAAAGCAACAGGCAACCCACATATTTCCACTGGTGTCTTCTAAGGTGAACCAGCTGGTCTGAAGCAAGCACAAAGATAATATGTAATAGGTTATTAGTATGTAAGGGCAATACCTCCCACATTCCCACCCCGTCTCCTTCACGTTTCTTTCTTGCCCCCTTCCCCCCACCAACTGGATAGCTTGTTCCAATATCCCTCTTGAGAGTTGGTGAAGAGAGGCGTTGGGGATTGGGGGGGGGGGGGCGAGAAGGCTCTTTGGTGGAACTGCTACCATTTTACCTACTCCGAAATACAGAGAGAGAGAGAGAGAGTCTACGTTCATGGCTACTGTATTTCATAGTCACCTTCCCTTTCACGTAGCCGATAGGGAAACTTTAAAATAAACTTATTCGCCTACCTAGTAAATTATGTAGCTAACTTTTTAAATTATTTCAACATCACAAAAATGCTTGTCAGATCTTATGGATTTATTCATACTTAGTCAACAGTTCACTAAAAGATAGAACTCTCCAAAATGGTTTGGTGGCAACTGTGCCAGAGCAACAGCCCAAAAGTCATTAGCATATAACTCTTACTTAAAATCAAAAACATCTGAATCACTCTCCCAATTTAAAATTGCTAGATTCATGCAAAAGCTGTAATAAATCTAGCTAAATCAAACTTTCTTCAAACGCAAGCATCAAAACTACTTAACAACCCTAATGACAATAGAATATTCTGGTCAACTCTTAATTCTTTCAATAATAACTTTAACAAGTCATCTTCCATTCCCCCATTAAAATCTTCAGATGGCAACATTACAAATGGGAAAGCGGATATATTTGCCGGTACATTTGCCAGAAATTCTACCATAGACGATGCCAGCCAGAATGTCCCAGTACTAGAACTTGACTCTCCCGAAATTGCCCCACTTAAAATACAGACAAAATATGTAAAATCCATCCAAGACAATTTACCTACCAACAAAGCTCCAGGCCCAGATGGAATTTCTCCAATTGTTTTGAAAGTGTTCCTTTCTACTTGCCTCTGTTCTAGCTAAATTATTCAGACTATGCATCCGTACTTCTTCATTCCCAAATTCATGGAAAGAAGCCAATATCCACCCAATTCCGAAGAAAGGAAGTTCCTCTGACCTCTCTGATTACAGACCAATAGCTGTCACATCTTCTCTTCGTAAGGTATTTGAAACTTTAATTAATATGCAAATTGTTAAAAATCTTGAATCCAACAACTTAATTAGCGATAGACAATATGGTTTTCGCCACGAAAGATCCACCATTGACATAATCTCCTAACTCATACCATCCATCAATCAATTGACCTACATGGAGAAATTCATGCCATAGCCCTTGATATTTCTAAAGCTTTCGACAGAGTATGACATCGTTCCCTGCTGTCCAAATTCCCTTGCTATGGACTAACGTCTTTTGTTTCTTTGATTTCTTCATATCTTAGTGACAGGAAAATAAGAGTAAAAGTAGATGATGTATACCAATTTTCACTCATTTGGCTCTGGCGTGCTGCAGGGATGAGTTCTGGCGCCAACCCTATTCGTGGTTCATATTAATGATCTCTTATTTGTCACCCACAGTCCCATTCACTCATATGCAGATAACTCAACACTACGTAGTTCATTCACACTCAGACACCCATTTACAAAGTCTAATATCTCTACCTCTCAACTCAGTACAGCCATCTCAATAAATCAAGACCTATCTACGATCAGTGAATGGGGACAAAACAACCTTGTCTCATTTTATGCTAATAAAACAAAATATATACAATTTACTAACAGACAGATATTGTCAGATTCGTACATTATCTTCAGTGCTACTGATATTCCCATCTCCAAAAGTATTGAAATTCTTGGAGTCTCACTTAACAATGCCCTCAGCTGGACATCTCATGTTAGATCACTTGCTAAAACCGCCTCTGAAAAACTTGGATTACTGTACAGAGTCCATAACTTCTTCGCTGACGAGCAGTTAGCTATAATTTATAAGAGTCATGTGCACTCTCAGCTTGAATATTGCTCACCCTTGTGGAATGGATGTGGAGAGGTTGCATTAAAACAACTAGGCAAAATTCAGAGCAAGCTGTAAGAATTATTAAAAACCCAGCAGTTACAAATGAACTACCTCCCCTACAAGTAAGTAGGAATGTTGCCTCCCTTGCATTATTTTACAGATATTTTTATGGCAAATGCTCAGACGACGTTGCGTCCATGGTGCCACCTCTCCATGCTTTCCCTCGTGCTACACGGGCATCTGGTAGCGCTCATGACTGTAATGTCACTCAGCCATATTGCAGAACTTCTGCCAATAAGAATTCTTTCATTCCCCGAAGTGCATCTCTCTGGAACTCGCTTGCCCAGAGTTGTTTTCCTCCAAATTTCAACCCACAGCTGTTCAAGTCTAACTATTACAGATATTTTATGAATGGAGGACACCAGTAATCTGGAGTATGGATAGTTTTTTTTTATTCATTTGTTTTTCCTTCCTCCATTCTGTTATCTAAAAAAAATATTAAAAAATTATATCTTTCCACCCTTCCATAATCCAGTTAATCAACAAATAAGATTGTTTTGGTGTGGGCAACCTGTATCAGCATTGTGGTCGTAGAACTTTTGTCATCCGGCAAGTGTTTCAACCTGGGAAAGTTGTTGCATCTTTACTAGTTTTATCAGACATTGTTTAATTTGACTCAAGTACCCAGCAATTTCCGTTGGTGTCACAGTAACTTGTTCACCCACACAGTAATTTGCTTCACCAGCCTGGTATTTCAACTTACTGTACAAATAATTTGCATCACCAGCCTTTTATTTTCCTCTTAATGTTAATTTCCTTCACCAGCGTGGTATTTATTCTTCATAGTAAGTTGCATCACCAACCTGGTATTTCCACTTAACAGTAATTTGCTTCACCAAACTGCTGTTTCCACTGAACAGTAATTTTCTTCACCAACATGGCATTTCCAATGAATAGCAATTTGATTCATCGGCTTCGTATTTCCAGCTCAAAAATTGGCGTCACCAGCTTGGTATTTCCACTGAACAGTAATTTGCTTCACCAACCAAGTATTTACAGTGAACAGTAATTTGCTTCATCAGCCTGGTATTTCCACTAAACAGTAATTTGCATCATTTGCCTGATATTTCCACTTAACAGGAAATTACTTCACTAGCCTGATACTCCCACTTAACAGTAATAAAGCTCACCTGTCCTGTAATTCACATCACCTGAGCACTAATTTTATCACCCTCACCAGATAATTTTTTAGGCTTAGTCAGGTAAACTGATGGTCACAGGTACATCGTTAATTATCTGCAACTAAACAGACAGCCAGGCATCAAGAGAAATAGAGATATAGATAAACAGACAGATACCTATACAGGTAGGTAAACAAACAGATAGATAGACACTGTCGTTGTCCAAACAAAAGGTGTTACAGTATGTTACGGTACGTAGATTCAGCACAAGTGTCAGCTGTGCATATCACTAGTTTTCCCTCCATCAGTATTATGCCCACCCATCCTCTCCTGTCTTAAGCTTCTCCCAAAACCTTCCTATTTTTCTCTCACATAAATACTTTTTATTTTCAGCCTTCTCCTTTCTCCTCTTTATACCTAAACTGTTTCCTTTTTCCTCCTCTCCTCTGTTCAACCTTCTGTCCCATTCCCTTTTATCAACACTTTATTTTTCTTCTCGTCCGCTTCCTTCTTCACATTCTCTCTTAACTCATGTCTCTGCTTTCCAGATTTGCCTTAAATCCAATCACTTTTCTTTCAACTTTTCCTTTTCCTCATTCTTTAGTGTTTCATTCTCGACGTGCCCTTCCCTTGCTCTCCTCCATCTCTTTCCACCTTCTTTTTATTTCCTTTCCTCTTCTAGTCTATCCTTCCCCCATTCTACTTTTTCATTTCTCTTTTATCTTTGTTATACTACAGACCTGTAACTTAAGAGGACCCTTACTATCGCCGCCTGTCATCATGGGTAAATGTTTGCCATGCTTACACCTTCTCTCGCTCTCTCATTCTTCTTTCACTTTTATTTTTTATTTTGCTTCTTTTTTGTAGTGGCTATCACTTACACCTTACAGGTGTACAGAGTCCATAACTTCTTCGCTGACGAGCAGTTAGCTATAATTTATAAGAGTCATGTGCACTCTCAGCTTGAATATTGCTCACCCTTGTGGAATGGATGTGGAGAGGTTCATTCCCTATCCTTCACTCGTACAGTCACCGTGTTATCCCTAGTGTGTGTGTGTGTGTGTGTGTGTGTGTGTGTGTGTGTGTGTGTGTGTGTGTGTGTGTGTGTGTGTGTGTGTGTGTGTGTGTGTGTGTGTGTGTGTGTGTGTGTGTGTGTATAACATCTGGTCTATTATTCACTCTTACAGGGATTTTTCTCTTAATCATTATTCTCACTCTCTCACTTGTCACATCCTAAATCATTGTTTTACTCATGCTGAGAGAGAGAGAGAGAGAGAGAGAGAGAGAGAGAGAGAGAGACAGACAGACAGACAGACAAACAGACAGAGACAGATGAAGTAGGTAAAACTGCACCAAAGGGTTACCCTTGACCGTTTATTATAACAAGAAAAATTTCAAAGGCTTGAGTCTTTAAGGGCTTTTCAGGAACTATATTTCATACATTTATGGTTCTTACCTTGTTTGTCGTCTCGTTCTCTTTTACACCATGGACATCTAAAATTTTACATCCTGTGTCTGCCTCCACTCTCCTGCCAGTATCTGACGCCCTTCCATATTTCACAGTGCCGTTACTCTGCCTTCCCACCTGGCAGCGTAGGGAAAAAAGCAAGTACTTTGTTCTGGCTATTGATTGGAATGATTTTACCTGTTCAGAGTTAACGATAGAAAGACACTTTCTCTCTCTCTCTCTCTCTCTCTCTCTCTCTCTCTCTCTCTCTCTCTCTCTCTCTCTCTCTCTCTCTCTCTCTCTCTCACACACACACACACACACACACACACACACACAGGGGGCAGCGGTACTCAGTGATAGAGCGC